>NW_026885972.1:0-71008 GCF_032173495.1 Musca vetustissima
AAGATTTTTTAAAAGTTTTTTTCTTAAAAGTTGAAAATATGATCCCTGAAAAAATATTCTTTAATAAATCCACTTCTTCCTTGAAAAAATATTCTTTAATAAATCCACTTCTTCCTTGAAAAAATATTATTTAAAAAATCCACTTCTTCCTTGAAAAAATATTATTTAAAAAATCCACGCCTTGTGTTACTTACTTACTTAGCTAGCATACGACCATAACCCGAGCTTACAAAAAGATTTCCAGACGCGTCGCAAATAGTAGCATCTGTTGGCCTACACTACTCTCCTCCGTATTGTTTATGGCGATGCCGAGATATATAAAATCGTTCACTACCTCGAAGCTGTAGTTTTCATGTTCCACAGTTGGTCCGAGTCTATCAAATTCGGCTTTATAGTCGACGAATAGGTGGAATGTGTCGATGTGTTTTTCGTGGGGTTTTCCAGGATCTGGCACAGTGTAAAAATCTGGTCAATGGTGGATTTGTCAGGGCTGAAGCCGCATTGGTATGATCCAATAATGTCATTGACCATTAGCTTCAGTTGTTCACACAGCACGCTGGATAGCACTTTATATGCAATAGGAAGGATACTTATTCCACTATAGTTGGCACATATCTTGTCTCCATTTTTGTGCACGGGATACAGAGAATGTTGTAGTTCCAATCATGCATTCCACTAGCCAAATTTTACAAATGTACAGCTGGTGCATGCTCTTGACCAGCATTTGACCACCGGTCTTGAATAGTTCGGCTGGTAATCCATCAGCACCTGCTGCTTTATTGTTCTTCAGCCGATTAATTGCTTTTCTGACCTCATCTTGGCTAGGTCGTATATACTGTATACCGTCATCTCATATTGGTTCTGGGGAATCTTCTTCACCGCCACTATTTTATACCAGAAGCTTTTCAAAATGCTCTTTCCTCAACACGCTGTCTGTATATGTAACCAGATTTTCATCTTCATCTCTACAGGAGGATGTGTCTGCACCAAGGCATTTGGTTTGGTGTTTTACTTGTTGGTAAAATTTCCGGACTTCATTCTGACTCCTGTACATCTAGATTTGCTCACGCTCACGTTTTTCTTGTTCTTTTTTCTGAAAATATGTTACTCCTCTCTCCTTTTCTCCCTATAATTCTCCATTGCATTACGTGTTGCTACTGTCTGCAGGGTTGCCCTATACGCTGCATTTTTCACATCAGTAGCATTACGACACTCCTGATCGTACCATGGATTTCTTAATGATGGTTTTTGGTACCCAAATGTTGCTTTTGCTGCAGTTTGTAGGGAGTGGGAAATTCGTTTCCATTGTGCTATTATCGGGACAAGTAGTGCTTTCGTCAAACAGGTGGGTAAGTTGAGCGGAGTATGCTTCTGCTATCTGTTGTGTTTGCAGCTTTTCGACGTCGAGTTTTCGTGTTGTTTTAGATCGCATCTTTGCTGCTACATTAAGACGGGTGCGAACCTTGGCTGCTACAAGGTAGTGGTCCGAATCGATATTCGCTCCTCGTATCGATCGAGCGTCTAATACACTGGATAAATGCCTTCAATCTATCACAACATGATCAATTTGATATCTCGTTGCTTGATCGGGAGAAATCCAGGTGGCCTTGTGTATATCGATATGTTTGAATCTGGTGCTGCTAACTACCATGTTTTATGCTGCTGCGAAGTCAACCAACCTCATGCCGTTGTCTGATGTTTCTTCATGGAGACTGAAATATTTTCTCTTCCGATTTTTGCATTAAAATCTCCTAGCAGAATTTCAATGTCATGGCCAGGGCAGCGGTCATATGCGCATATGCGTAAAATATGTCTTTGGTCTTTTCATCTTTGTCTTCCATCGGAGCATGGACACAAACAAGACTGATGTAGAAGAACTTCGCTTTTATACAGATTATAGCAATTCGCTCATTGACTGGAGTGAATCTGGAGACGAGGTCTTTTATTCTCCTATTTTTTTATAGTTCTTATGGGTGAATTCGGGGCACATATCAGCTCACTATTTTTCAATGGATGATAAAAATAGTTACCCCAGGTAACACCGCGGGGTCAGTGTCTACAATTGAGATTAAAGAGGGACCAAGTTAAGCCTGGGCTTCGCCATGTTAAAGCCAATCAGAGTCGTTGCATGTGTTGGTCCTTGAAAAAATAACCTTTAAAAAATCCACTCCTTGTATAGGTCCTTGAAAAAATATTTTTAATAAATCCACGCCTTATATGGTCCTTGAAAAAATATTCTTTAAAGAAAATTAATTTTAATAATCCTTAAAAAATATTCTTTACAAAATCTATGGTAACAGACTTAATAGGGTCTAATCAGTGAATTTCTAATTATTTACAAAATTATTCTGTATCTCTAGACAAAGATATAAATTACCCAACCGGCACCCCAAATAATGACTAAGTGATCGCGATAGCCATTTACATATGCCAGCTTGTATCTATGTATGTAAATCCCACAACTGTTTCTCTGTTTTATTTACAATTTTTTTTTTCAAAAATACACTGCAACTAATGACGTTGCAAGATCATTACGCCACCACCGCCGATCTCCTGCAACAATTGCATCTGTACAAATATATAAAAAATATATTTTACAGAGAATTAGAACTTTTGATCACAAATTGCAATTTAGTCTACGCTCAACTATTCTAGCATTTAGATCGTGGAAAATCATAGCCAAAAAATTTCAATACAATTTCAAATTTAGAGAAGTGAAGTGAACAAAAAAAATACAAAACTGTATACGGAAATCTATTTGTGAGACGTTTGAGACGTTTTGGGTTCTTTCTGTAAAAAGCAAGTATTATGTAAAGAAAAAAATAGAATTGAAAAGATTATTGCCTCAAACATTGACCTGATTTTTTGCAACGAAAATGGCGACCTTGAACTTGAATCAATTTGAGAAAAAAATAGTTTCGGTCGGTCAACTTTGTTGTTGTTGTTTTTTTAATATAAAATCTAAAAATAGTTCTCTGTACACGCTATCTATTGGCGAAGTATCAAAATGTTTGTGCCTATTGTGTTGTGTCATGCAATGCAAGATCTAATGGTGGTGGCGTCTTTTTGTCTAATACAACCGATCAAATTGTGTTTGGAGGTAAAAACATATGTTTTGGGTTTCCTCATTCTACGAAGACCTTCGAATATTGAAATCATCATATAAAAAAATGTTACAGGAAAATTCACATACATATTTACGATCGACATTTTAATAAACATAACTTTGGGGTGGTGCTGACATTATGGAATGCGTCCTTCTTCTCAGGATTTTTGTTACAGAATTTGGTTCTTCTTCTCGGGCTTTTGGTACAGCATTTGATTTACTAGCGTATAATACTATTACTTAGTTTTGTGTTAAAAAATTTAATTATTAATTGTATTTTAAAACAATATCATCTGCTAATAAATCATCAAACAAATTTATTATGGAACACCTTTTGTATTTGGTTCGAAAGTGATTTTATTTATTCAAAAAAATTGCATTTGCCCAGTTTAAGTGAAAATCAAAATTGAAAATCATAAAAGAAAATAAAAATTTGTTCCAGCTCCCATATATAGCCAATGATGCCTTTAAGTATACATGTCTTAAGAACCCAATGGAAAGCCTTTACATCGGCTCATCCATTGCTGAGAGGGGCATTGTCATATGCCGTTCTGTGGCCCACAAGTAGTTTAATACAACAAACAATAGAGGGTAAAAATATAAGTAAGTATACAATCAACTTTATAAAATTATAAAATAAACCAATATTTTTCACCACGCTACCCCCAATAGAAACCTATGATTATATGCGTGCCTTAAGATTTGGCATCTTTGGTGGATTGTATGTTGCACCCACATTGTATGGCTGGGTAAAACTGACATCGGCCATGTGGCCACAAATGACATTACGCGTTGGACTTATAAAGGTGAGTATTTTAAATGAATAGTATTTATATGGAATTGTTTTAATTGTCATTCTTGTTTTTAGGCTGCCATCGAACAATTATCCTATGGACCATTCGCTTGTGCCAGCTTCTTTGCTGGCATGTCTTTACTGGAAGGTAAAACAAAAGAGCAAGCTGTCCAAGAGGTGAAAGACAAATTTGTACCAACATTTAAGGTAAGTACATATATAGTAAATTAAAAAAATAACTTGTAAAGTCGTTAACAAGTGCAAGTTCGGCCAGGTCAAAATTTTTACACCACGAAGAACCAAACATGTTAATATTGACATACATATCTTCACTCTGTGGTGAGGGAGTTGTGTCTTTGCATTTATGATCGGAATTAAATGAAATTTGGCACAGCTCATTTATTTGGCCCAAGGACGAACCCTATTGAAATTGAGGAAAAAAGGTATCTTTCGATTTGCACGAAATTTGGTATTGCATATTTAATTGAGTCTAGAATGATGCGTGCTAAGTTTCGTGAAATTAAGTTCAGATTTAGATATAGCTCCCATAAATATTTTCGTCAAATTTTAGGTTAATGATGCACCAAAGCTCCTATATATCTTTCGATTTGTACAAAATTTGACATGGTGTACTGAATTAAGTCTAGAACGATGTATACTAAATTTTGTGAAAGTCTGTTCAGATTTAGATATAGCCCCATATATAGCATTTCCACATTAAATGAAACCTTTTACAAATTAAATGAACCCTTTTCCAAATTAAATGAAACCTTTTTCAAATTAAATGAAACCTTTTCCAAATTAAATGAAACCTTTTCCAAATTAAATGAAACCTTTTCCAAATTAAATGAAACCTTTTCCACTTGAAATGAAACCTTTTACAAATAGAATGAAACCTTTTCCAATTGAAATGAAACCTTTTACAAATAGAATGAAACTGTTTCCAAATTAAATGAAACCTTTATTTTATCTAAGGAAATATAATATTTGCACTAATTTTAAACCAATATTTGAAAATTAAATCAAAGAATATTAACAAATATAGTTGTATGGCTATGTAATTAACATAAATATTCTTTAATTCGGTGTGATTTCATTTAATATCTTTACTACATAAAACTAAATAAATAGTAATACAGACTGGGGTATTTCTTGACATTTTAATAAATAAATATTTAAGAACAAGAATTGAACACCCGGTCCTAAATGCGAAATACATATTTGACTTAATAAATTGTTGATGATAAGGTAACTGCTTGTCTTAATGAAGGGGTTCCCGACTTGCAGCTTGTGGGATTTTCAAAACCATGTCCATAACGTAGTTAGAACAATCTTGCCGAGTAAGCTTTTGAATACTTCGCTCGATTACATCAACAATGTTATGTTCCATTGAAACGTCACACAGCTCAGCTCTTGCACATAATTTTATTTTTGAAAATGCATTTTCGATTGGATTTAGCATTGGAGAATAAGGCGGTAAGAATTTAAGGTTGCATCTTTTGGATTCGATCAAATTTTTTATGTCATGTCGCTTGTGTATTTGAGCGTTATTTTCCAACTCTGGATTGATTTTCTCAAAAAAAAAAATTCTATAAATAATTTAAATCTGTCTGCATTGACACTGGAATTAGAAACAATTGTGTGATGTACAACTCCCGCGTTGTTTATTGCTGCAATTATAGTGACATTACGACCTCTGACCGTAGGCAACACAATGTGTGCTCTTGTTCCTTGTCTTGAACGGGCTTGGGTTCTTCGTATGTGAAGATTAAATCCACACTCATCAATGAATATAAATTTTTCTCCTTGTTGGGGTATCCATTTTGTAAAGTCTTGAGCATTTTTTGTCTCAAGCCTAATGTTCTGGAGTCATTCTTTCGTTCTATTTCAATAGAGGCCATCTTAAACGTAATTTTTAATTTCCGTAATCCATATTCTATGCAGCTTGTGGAAATATTTATATCATTTTCTCTCAACAGTTTAGTTTTTATGGCTTTGAGGGTAATTCCAGGTTGACTTTCTATATAGAACTCGATCAGACTTAAAACTTGTGGTGTCAACAACTTAGTTCTATTTCCTCCACGCTTATTTTCCTTCACTGTTCCAAAATTTTGTTTGTATCTTCTTATAAATGTTTTTTCGGAATTTATTTTTATGCAGGTTAAATTTGCAGTAATTTTAAACCAATATTTGAAAATTAAATCAAAGAATATTAACAAATATAGTTGTATGGCTATGTAATTAACATAAATATTCTTTAATTCGGTGTAATTTCATTTAATATCTTTACTACATAAAACTAAATAAATAGTAATACAAACTGGGGTATTTCTTGACATTTTAATAAATAAATATTTAAGAACAAGAATTGAATACCCGGTCCTAAATGCGAAATACATATTTGACTTAATAAATTGTTGATGATAAGGTAACTGCTTATCTTAATGAAGGGGTTCCCGACTTGCAGCTTGTGGGATTTTCAAAACCATGTCCATAACGTAGTTAGAAAAATCTTGCCGAGTAAGCTTTTGAATACTTCGCTCGATTACATCAACAATGTTATGTTCCATTGAAACGTCACACAGCTCAGCTCTTGCACATAATTTTATTTTTGAAAATGCATTTTCGATTGGATTTAGCATTGGAGAATAAGGCGGTAAGAATTTAAGGTTGCATCGGGAAGCTCTCATCGGGAAGCTCTTTACATACGAAGAACCCAAGCCCGTTCAAGACAAGGAACAAGAGCACACATTGTGTTGCCTACGGTCAGAGGTCGTAATGTCACTATAATTGCAGCAATAAACAACGCGGGAGTTGTACATCACACAATCGTTTCTAATTCCAGTGTCGATGCAGACAGATTTAAATTATTTATAGATTTTTTTTGAGAAAATCAACCCAGAGTTGGAAAATAACGCTCAAATACACAAGCGACATGACATAAAAAATTTGATCGAATCCAAAAGATGCAACCTTAAATTCTTACCGCTTTATTCTCCAATGCTAAATCCAATTGAAAATGCATTTTCAAAAATAAAATTATGTGCAAGAGCTGAGCTGTGTGACGTTTCAATGGAACATAACATTGTTGATGTAATCGAGCGAAGTATTCAAAAGCTTACTCGGCAAGATTGTTCTAACTACGTTATGGACATGGTTTTGAAAATCCCACAAGCTGCAAGTCGGGAACTCCTTCATTAAGATAAGCAGTTATCTTACCA
Organism: Musca vetustissima; assembly: GCF_032173495.1. Classification (NCBI taxonomy): domain Eukaryota; kingdom Metazoa; phylum Arthropoda; class Insecta; order Diptera; family Muscidae; genus Musca; species Musca vetustissima. The sequence continues at coordinate 7,121 of NW_026885972.1, forward strand.
TCAACAATTTATTAAGTCAAATATGTATTTCGCATTTAGGACCGGGTATTCAATTCTTGTTCTTAAATATTTATTTATTAAAATGTCAAGAAATACCCCAGTTTGCATTACTATTTATTTTGTTTTATGTAGTAAAGATATTAAATGAAATTACACCGAATTAAAGAATATTTATGTTAATTACATAGCCATACAACTATATTTGTTAATATTCTTTGATTTAATTTTCAAATATTGGTTTAAAATTACTGCAAATATTATATTTCCTTAGATAAGAATAAAGGTTTCATTTAATTTGGAAAAAGTTTCATTCTATTTGTAAAAGGTTTCATTTAATTTGGAAAAGGTTTCATTTAATTTGGAAAAGGTTTCATTTAATTTGGAAAAGGTTTCATTTAATTTATAAAAGGTTTCATTTAATCTGGAAATGCTATATATAAAAGAAACGCTGCATTCAATACTTTTATAAATATGGCACGAGGCGGACAACAAAATTAAGCGAACCTGGCGCATAGATCTTTCTACTACTAAAGGAATATTTACGATACTATTTATGCCTGGCACTTTTTTACTAGTTTTTGCTTTTAAATTTTTAATCTATGTGGCTACTGAAAATTTGACGATGTTCAACAGTTCCTGAGCTAAGACTTCGTATACTGTGATTAACGCATTTTTTGTCCCTCATTCCTGATGATTGTTTTTTTAACTCCTGTATTTTTTTACAACAAATTCCGAATACTTATTATTTACTTACAATGACAATGAATTGTTATCAGTCATCCATCCCGTGAAAATATCTTATCTTGTTAAAAAAGAAAAAATAAATAAATAGGTCATCACCATGTAACTTTGAATTTAATCAAAAATTAACCGATTTTCTTTTGTATTGCAGGTTGGTATTTGCATATGGCCCATTTTACAGACCATCAACTTTTCCATGGTACCCGAAAGACATCGTGTAGTGTTTGTAAGTATTTGTAGTTTAATGTGGACCACCTTCTTGGCTTACATGAAGACAATGGAAATTCATGAGGAGGAAGAACAACAACAACACTACGATGACGATGTACAACGGGGGAAGGCTTTGACCATGTAAATACGTCTACTGAACCTTAGAATAATTTTTAGTGCAATTTATTATTTTTTTTTTTAATTTTTAAGTGTTATTATAATTTTAGGGTGTTATGATGTTAAATGTGTAAAAAATGAATAAAATGCATTTATTTGTTTGTAAAATAGAACAAAAATGTTTTTTTAATTATTTAATATGATATTTTGATCCAATCTATGTAATATGAAATATTTTTAAAAATGTATTTATTTTTTATTATTATTATTTTACTTATTTAATATGTTCTTTGATCCAATCTATGTAATACGAAATATTTGTAAAAACTCCCGGCTTTTGTCCACAAGGTTTAATACTCCAAGATACCAAACCAATTTGTTTGTTGTTTAGTAATAAGGGACCACCAGAGTCTCCAGAACATTGACCCTTACCATAACCTCCGGCACAAAGATTAGTTCTGTGTATTACAGATAATAACGATAAACGACATTCGGTTAGGGTTATGGTTTTCAATGAGACCTTATGTAGTCTGGGGGTAAGTGTACCCATGGTCTGAAAGTCATAATGAAAATAATTATTTAAATTATTGAATTTGAATCATTTCAATCTCACCTCATTAAGGCCCCATCCAATCAGTGTTACTTCTTTATTTTCATATGATGCCATGGATTCTTCCATTATTTGGACATGTCCTATGTTAGGGAAAAGTGGTAAAGGATTTGCCAATTTCAATAGGGCAATATCATGTATTGCCACAGTCGGATTATAGCCTTCATGTTTGATAATCTCTTCTACATCTTTATATAGTGGAATAAGTGGTTTCAGTTCATTACTTCCATATTGTATTACAATATCCTTGGGAGACCAGATAAATGTAAAACAATGAGCTGCTGTCAAAATCCATTGTGAATTCAATATTGTTCCCGCACAAAAATGTTGTTTGTCTTTGGCGCGCCGCAATGAAACCTAAAATGATAAATTCGGGATTATATAAAGAAACATTTAAAAATATTGAAAATGTTTTATATTTAACAAAAAAAACATTAAGTTCCGACCGGGCCTAACTTGTCATACCAAGAAAATTAAAGATACGGACATTTATTTGCAGTAAAAGTTCAAACTTTCGCTTGGGGTTAAGTGCGAGTTAAATGACCCACCATAAACCAAGTTAGCAAATAAGGAAGATCTTGGCCGATTACATTTATCCTAGTTCATGTCCTAGCTATGTATGTACAGAATAACGTGTTAAAATTTGAAACGTTTTAGATTATTAGTTTTTGAGTTCTCGTGTCCGCCATTCGTAAAAACACTGTTTTAAGAAAAACGCGTTTACAGTTTGAGAAGCACTATTGCCGTCACTTGATGTTAACACAATTAATCGGCTATATCTTCAAGAGTTTTTTATAATTTTACCTGAAATTCTTGAATTAGCATAGGTTCGAATTAAATTAAAACACAAAATTCAATTTTTTGAAATCGAGAATTGGGGGTCCCCTTTAGATCTGACTCAGCCACACTATTTATAACAAAATAAAAAAAATACGCATCTATACAAAGTTCTAACTTTCTCGCTCTATTCTTAAAGACATTCACGTTTTTTGGTTCGGATTAATTGAATATAAGTTTGGATGAATTTCGAATGGATATAAAATTGGGATATCGAAAATTGACCTTCGATTTATTTACAATTGGTATTTCAAGTTTTTTTTAATGAGTTGAGGCGTTGGGTTATTTGTCCACACTCGGAAAACCCCTCCTACTATGAAAAAGCAACGAAAAAGAAAACCAAAATACAAAAGGTCACCTTGATATCTCCTTATCAAGCAACGAGAAATCAAATTGATCATGTTGTGATAGACGGAAGGCATTCATCCAGTGTATTAGACGTTCGATCGATACGAGGAGCGAATATCGATTCGGACCAGTACCTTGTAGCAGCCAAGGTTCGCACTCGGACAACACAACACGGAAACTTGACGTCGAAAAGCTGCAACTTACCCACCTGCTTGACGAAAGCCCTTCTTGTCCCGATAAAAGTCAACAGGAGTCAGAATGAAGTCCGGAAAGCCTGTTGACAGACACAGACAGCATGTTGAGGATCTGGAAGGAGCATTTTGAAAAGTTTCTGGTATCAAATAGTGGCGGTGAAGAGGATACCCCAGCAAAGATGAGATCAGAATAACAATCAATCGGCTGAAGAGTAATAAAGCAGCAAAACTAGTGGTCAGCAGCAAAACTAACGACTACGGTGGCTAGGCCATGTTGTGCGAATAAATGAGTATGCCCCAGCTCAAAAGGCTTATAAAAGAGGGCCTACTGATAGTTCACTCAGAAGGGGAAGGCCACGAATTAGATGGAAAGACCAAGTAGAAGTCAACGTCTCGTAACATGTTCTTTTAAATTGGAGGAGATGCTTATGGAACAACCGTTCTGTAACAAGCGAGCTAAGTAAGTTTCAAGTTTTGGACACTACAATACGAAATACACAAAACGATTTGCCAGACAATTAGCGGTACGATCAATTTTTGTTAATTTTATTCCCCTTGCCCCTCGTTCCTACAAACATAGACTTGCCGCAAGTAAACTCGCCTATTCTTAATTGGGATTTTATCATGGGGGCAAAAAAACTACTTTATTCAATTCTAAAAAAAGAAAAGTTCACTTTGATTTTTAATTCATTTTGAATATTTCGATTAACCACATTTATTTCAATATTTTCTTCAAGAAAGCCAAACGCTTCGAGCCAATAACAATTAAATTTCCACTTAATATACCATCAATACCGCTCAAACCCTCTTGACTGTCACCGAAATCTTCCTCATCTTCAGCATCCAATATGGTTTCCAAAATCCAAGCAACATATGCTGATACCTCAGTGAAAACACCCGGATATGGATAGGCTGTGCAGGGTTTACGTGACCACGACACAATACCAACTTGGGTATTTTTAACAATCAAAGGACCACCAGAATCACCACTGCACTGGCCTTTGCCACCCTCCGGTACACCAGCACAAATATTTGTCGGATGGATATCGATGCCATGTCGACGGCTACATTCGGCATCACTGAAAATTTCTAAATCGACTTTCTGGAGATGTTGCTGAACCACACCACCAGTCTGTAAGGAAAGAGGGAATTTTAAAGAAAAATTATCTTGTCCTCTGTTTTCAGGACTTACCGCATTGAGACCCCAACCAACTAGCGTGGCTGGAGTTTCAGCATCAGTTTGCAAATTAAAATCAGGCAACCGAATGCCCAGAAAATCTTTTTCCACATTAATCGGTTTATCCAAACGCATCAAGGCTATATCATGAATATATTGATTCGAAGGATCATAGCCTTCGTGAACGAAAATCTTCGTAACATTGGAAATGTTCGTGGAGTTACGATCCAATTCATTGCTGCCATATTGGATGTTAACTTGGTGAGGTTCCTGCTTCACCACACAATGGGCAGCCGTTAATACCCAAACACGATTTAACAAAGAGGCACCACATGCATGGCGACCCGAAGAGGCACGTCTCAGAGATACCTTTTTTTATTTGCGGATTATTTTGAGGATAATTTTAAAGGAAAATAATTTACCAACTTACCATATATGGATACTCTCCAGGTAAAGCCACACTGCCATTTACGATTTTTGTATGAAATGCCAGGCTACAGCTGAACAAAGCCCCGAATACGCTGAAAATCAGCAAATAATCCAAATTCTTCAGCTGCATGTTTAAACTTCCGATTCCACTATACGATTGATGTACTATTCGCTTCAAACTCTTGCATTTAAATATTAAAATGGATTTGGCCTTTTGATTTTCGTTACACCATGCTGTTTTCATTAACACTTGGTGTGTGTGGGTGTTCATTCGGTAACGGAAAACCGATAAAAAACGTTTATGTGAAATTTCAATTTCGTTTCATAGTTATGTATGAGTGTTTTTACTTTTCCACAAACATTTTTCTTTTTTGTATGATTAACTAACAGTGAAAAATATCCGCGCCAATATCTGCAAATCAAGGTCAATGTTTGTTAAAAGTTTTGCAAAAAACAAAGGTAATTCGCTTGTCTACTACCCTTTGATGCTCATTATATGTGGGTGATTAATAAAACATTTTCCTATTTCAGTATTTTCACTTTTTTTACGAGCCGCATCGCACATCGTTACACATAACAATGTCTACATTTTTGCTAAAATTCAAAGCAATACTTACGAAATATCCGGTAACACGGGGTATGGTCTCCTACAGTTTGATATGGCCCACCAGCAGTTTAATTCAGCAAACATTTGAGAATAAAGAATTTGGTAAGTATGGAAAAGAAAATTAAACTTTATACTAACTAATCAACTGGCCGATAAATTTTTCATTTTGATCAGATATACAGATTTTTTGAATATTTGTTGCAAAATACATGAAATGTACTGAAGAGATTATAATTATTATTGTCCGGTCACTCCATTATACACTTTTTCACCCACTCAAAAAAATATTCGAAGCACTTTTAGGCACTTCCAAAAATGTTGGGTTAGGTTAAGGGATGTTCGGCTGCTGATTGCAATCGTTCACTCAGGCACATTTGTCCATTGTGTTCATCCCTGATACCTGAAAAGAGAGGATAAAAGAGAATGGAAAATAGAATAAATAGTGGAAGTTGGATTATAAATTATCAATTTCACATTTGCCGAACTGCCACTCAGCGATGGCAGAGTAAATGTTCAATTGTTTCCAGCTCTTCCTCGTCCTCACATAGACGACAATAATTCACTACGTTGACGTCCTATTTTGAAGTGAGAGATCTAATCTTGCAGTGACCTGTTATGATCCCCACAACGATTTTATCTCTTGTTATGGGATAACAGCGAAGAAGTTGTACGGTGAGAGAATTCTGGCCAGATGGTTTTCGAAATCCTGCATCCAGGTTCGGATGACCATCTGATGCCGACTAACTCTTTCCCTTCTATGTTGGTATATAAAATCGTTAACTACTTCGTAGTTCTCAAGTTCCACATTTGGTCCGAGTCTACTGGACGTCTTGCGCGTTGATACCATCTGGTTAGTCTTTCGCCATTTACCACTTGGGCAGGCTCCTTCCCAATTTGTTCAAAGGGGGCTGTTACCGCTCGCAATGTTCGACCCATTATATCGATGTCATCGGCGTAAGCGAGTAACATGTGTTGTTTGGTGTACAGAGTGCCACTTCGGTTTACCTTTGCGTCTCGAATGACCTTTTCAAGCAGGATGTTAAAAAGGTCACACGACAAACTGTCACTTTGTCGGTATTGAGGGGCTCCGATAGGTCCTTTCTTATCGTTCATAGTCGTATTAATTTTTCAGGAATGCTGAACGCAGATATGGCTTTAAACCCCTCTGAGGACGGACGGGGCTTTCGAATGCGGCTTTGTAGTCGACGAAAATGTGGAATGTGTAGAAGTATTTTTCGTGGGTATTTTTCAGGATTATGGCACAGTGTGAAAATCTGATCTATAGTGGATTTGCCATATCTGAAGCTGCTTTGATAAGATTCAATAATATAATTGACCATTGACTTAAGACGTTCACACAGCACTCTGGATAGAACTTTATATGCGATGGGAAGGAGACTAATTCCTCTATAGTTGGCACATATTGTCTTGTCTCCTTTTATGTGCACGGAACACAGGATGCTGATGTTCCAATAATTGGGCATGCATTCCTCTAGCCAAATTGTACTAATCAGTTCGTCCTGATCAGCATCTGACTACCGGTCTTGAATCTCGACTGGTAATCCATCGGTGTCTGCTGCTTTATTATTCTTCAGCCGATTAATTGCTATTCTGACCTCATCTACAATCTAGACCGTAATCTCTTATTGATTCTGGGGTATCTTCCTCGCCGTTATTACTTCATACCAGAAGCTTTGCAAAATGCTCCTTCCAGATCCTACTCCTTCCACGCTGTCTGTATATGTCACAAGGTTTTCATCTTCATTTCTGAATTAGCAGAATTTTAATGTCATTGCTAGGGTAACGGTCATATGCAGTTTCTAGGCGCAAAATATGTCTTTGGTCTGCTCATCTTTGTCTTCGGCCGGAGTATGGGCGCAAATAAGACTGATGTAGAAGTATTTCGCTTTTTTATATTCGGATTATAGCAATTCGCCCATATACTAGAGTGAATCTGAACAATCTACTGCCACATAATGCAATAACATAGTGCTCAAATAAAATTCCCGACCGATTTAAGGAATTTTGAACATATATTCAAAAATATATACCCCACATATATTTTTCAATATTTGCGTGGTATATTTATATGCTATATGGCTTCATTATTAAAAAATCTTCACCAATCACCTGTCGTTCGATATCTTGGACCAGACTATCGAAGGTATACCTGTCATTTAGGAATGATATGAACTTTCCTTCTTTTTCATTTTAAATAGGACATTTTGATTGGTGGCGTTGTTTACGTTTCAGTTTATATGGTGGGCTTTTTGTGGCCCCTACATTATATGGATGGATTAAGGTATGTTAAATCTATTACATATTAATTTAATTATTATATTTTAATTTAATAATAAGTACATTTCTTTTTCTACAGATATCATCAGCAATGTGGCCCAAGACATCCCTTCGAACGGCAGTTATGAAAGCAGCCGTCGAAACAGTATCCTATACACCGGCTGCCATGACATGTTTTTATTTCATTATGAGTTTATTGGAAATGAAAACATTGGGTGAAGCATCGGCCGAAGTTAGTAAAAAATTTTTACCCACATATAAGGTATGTAGCTATTTTTTCAAATGGGAATATTTATTAACTGTTAGTTTTATTTCAGGTTGCTGCCTCTGTGTGGCCCATTGTGGCCACCATAAATTTCTCTGTGATACCAGAGAAAAATCGTGTACCTTTCATCAGTGTTTGTAGTTTAATATGGACATGCTTTTTGGCCTATATGAAGCATTTGGAACATCACGAAATCGATGATGAAGAGAAATTTATATTGGCCAAGAAAAAAGAATAGTAGATATAAGTGTTGTATTATTTATTTTAGGTATATATTTATTTTGTTGTGTTGTATGTGGTGTAACCTCTTAGTTATTAGACTAAATATATAGTAAATTATTTGTTTATTTTTTAAGATTATTTGTTAATAAATGAGTACGATAACAAAAATGAAAATAATATAAAATATTGATGAATAAATAGGATCATAACTTTAGATGTAAGTTAAAATATATACACAATATATTAGTTAACCCTGCAAAAAAATAAAAAAAAAAAACTTATTAAAATTATTGCTTTCAAGTACTAGTAACTTACACAATCTCTAATCAGTTCCATAAAAATAGTTCTGAGCATGGCTTAATAATAATGCCGCCTGATAAGTCCAGATGATTTTACCCAAGCTGTGAAAATGATTTCAATTTTGACGTAATCATCAATTTTGACTTAATCGCCAATTTTAACTTAATGGAAAACATTAAAAAAAAAATTGACAGTACGTGATTTTCAACCAAAATTGTTGATAATATTCGCTTCTTATACGACCTGTTTATTGAACCTTAGATCTGAGCTTAAATTTATCTCACAAGACCATATCGGCCTTACCCAACCATAATTCTGACGATTTATTTCCCATAAAAAAAGTGATTATACTCATGTTACTGTGACCTTATTGTCTGACCCGCATACATATTGTAGTTCCCCGAAACCAAAAAGCAAACTCCAGACCTGGCATACATACAAATTATTGAGTGATTATAATGCAGCGAAAATAATAGTAGGAAATTGGGTCAATGTAGTTTCATTCAAAAAGGCAGGTAATTTGAATATCATTATCATTTGTGGGTAGTAATATGTAATTACTTCCGATATCATATCAATTGTTTTGCACTCCACACTAAAGATATGATTAAAAAACTCCTAGATTATAGGGCAGATTGTCGTGAAAACAACTATTTTTATAAAGTAAAAACGACACTGAGTTCTACGGGTCGAATACGGTGTGCATAAAGACGTGATCCTATAAAAATGTCTTTAAAAATTTTATCGTCAATATAGGCTGAACCGGTATTTTCAGTATCAAACCCTCTAGAAGTAGTAGCCAAATTTACAGGGTCTTCGAAAAATATTAAAAAAAAATCCTTAGTAATATTCATTGAGTCTATTTTATAAATTCCACGCTTAGTGATAGTCCTGGACCGGTAGTTTCAGTATCAAATATTCTAGAAGTAGCGATTAATGTAAAAATTTAGTCTTTACAAAAAAAATTAAAATAAGCTTAGTGATAGTCCTTGAGTCTATTAAAAAAAGCTTAGTGATAGCCCTTGAGTCTATTAAAAAAATCCACGCTTAGTGAAAAATTAAAATAAGCTTAGTGATAGTCCTTGAGTCTATTAAAAAAAGCTTAGTGATAGCCCTTGAGTCTATTAAAAAAATCCACGCTTAGTGATAGCCCTTGAGTCTATTAAAAAAATCCACGCTTAGTGATAGTCTTTGAGTCTATTTAAAAAAATCCACGCTTAGTCTATTTTTAAAAAATCCAAGCTTAGTCTATTTAAAAAAAATCCACGCTTAGTCTATTTAAAAAAAAAATCCACGCTTAGTCTATTTTTAAAAAATCCACGCTTAGTCTATTTAAAAAAATCCACGCTTAGTGATAGTCCTGCATCTATTTTTAAAAAAAATCCACGCTTAGTGATAGTCCTTGAGTCTATTTTAAAAAAATCACGCTAATGATAGTCCTTGATTCTATTAAAAATATCCACGATTAGTGATAGTGACTCCTAATAATAGACATTAAAAAATAATTTTAAAGATCCACTCCTAATAATAGACATTAAAAAAATACTTTTAAAAATCCACGTTTATTAGAAGTAATTGAAATATTTTTTACAAATTTCACCCCACAAATCCACACCCTTATATTTATTATATATATTTTTTTATTTAATTTTTAAATTCAAATCAAGCTAATTATAAACTGCATAATTTACAGTTTGAATATCATACACTGCCTCACTACACCAACAGTGTTGCATTTTTAGTAGCAACACAAAACGAAAAAGTACCCACATACAACAACACTGTATTTAGGGTGTTGTTTTTCTTCTTCACTCTTTTGACATTTCACGACGCTGCTGAGTCTTAATTTTCTTTTGAGCGCAACGAAACATTCCAAAACTATACACTTTTTATTAATGTTTTTCCAATAAAAATTAGTGATTATTTATTTAAATAAATAGAAACAACAAACGACGAAAGAAAATGCATAATTTTCGTAAACAACAATCGACAGATACCACCGATAATGGAGTGGAAAAGAATGATTACCCTCGTGCCACAAGTGAGTCAAGAGTCAAGCCAGCCCCCATTGAATTTTGTTTGTGTAAATGTGGCTGCGGCGCCGACAGCAAATGAAAACAAAACAATTTAGGGAGTGACACTATATTTAGAAGACATCTTTAAGGCAATTGGAAAATGGGAACATTCTTGGTATTTTGATCTAAAAAAGTGAACCATCCTTCCCTCTTCCAACAAGTGGTTTTATATATTTTGTCGTTTTTCTTTAATTACTAAATGTGTTTTTATCTTCTTTCTCTATTTCAGATGGTGTGGTCTTTGGAGCCATAATAACCTTTGTTGGTTATTTCTTTATGATGATGTCGTTCTGTTCACCCTATTGGATTGAATCGTACGAGGAGACACTAAGCAGCTTTAAGAATATGGGCTTGTGGCAATATTGTTTTAAAGACTTCACATATCCCAACTACCAAATACCACGTAAATTTAATGGTTGCCACAACATTTTCAGCTATGTAAGTTATATATTTTATTACAGCACGTTTATTTTGTTTTAGAATTAGATTAGGTCATAGCGGTTAGAATTTAAGTTAATTGGATTAATTACGTCAAATGTCGTTCCCTATTGAATGTCCTAGTTAATGGAATTTTAATTATAGATTACACCACATTGTAGTTGTGATGATAGTGTGTCCAAAGTTTAAGCAAGTAAAGTAATTTAGACTAGAATGGAAATGACAGGGATTAGGAACTTAAAAAATTTGAAGAAGTGAAGTGTAGTATAACTATAATCAGTATGTTGTGTAATGTTTTGAAAATATGTTATGGCTGTTATATTTTTTATGTGTGAAAATATCCATCCTAGCACAAATCGATGTAGTACTATAGTGTACAAGAGTTTCTAATGTGCTTTTATTGTACGCCAGCGGCAATGGACTTCGTAATGAAATTATAATTTGGTTTCCTTCAAAAGTTAAGGATATAAACTTACAGAGAAGACTGCAGTTACTTCAACATGAACTTGAATTATCTATGTTATGGCAATATTTTCTAGGAGTACGACTAAATTACCGTTTACATATTTGATATCAGCTATCAATTTGTCGTATGCTACCCACATAGTTCTCGAAACCTGAAAAGAAGACAAAATGGAAGAATAATGTTTTCAGAATGAGTGAACTTTAAGGGCAGATTTAACTTCAGTCACATGCCCGACATAAGCATGAATTATACCTATGTATAATTACCCAGTTATTTATGTTTTTGTATTGTTTTTCTGTTTTGGGAGCAGCATATGCCGGATTCCTTTAGTTCGTGCCGAGATCGAACATATCCCCGGTCAGTTTCGGGGAGATGTAATGGGTGCACTTCAGGAAATATTTCGGTTTGACTCAATTGCTAGACTACAGCGAACGCAACGTCCACGACGTAATCTTCTTCGGAGTACGAAACTTCACCGCAGTTTCTTCAACAGCAGCTCTAACACCGCACGTTGCTGTTCCTACTCCTGATAGTGCATCATTTCTGAAATTTAATTACAACAGTTTTCAAGGAAAAATAGATAGTATGGATAGTGGCGTTCATGAATCAGACGAATATCTTGGTTACAGTGGTGCAGGAAACCAATCTCAAAGAAAAGTGGTTGCAACGATTTGAAAAAGGATTGCGCCTGAAGTGAAGGTGGGGGCCTAGCATTCCTTATGCCCCACTCTGTTCAATACAAACCTATCTCGCTTGAACTAGACTCTAGTGACCGATACATTGAATATATAGGGGTAGCAGTGTAATGTGGTACTGCGGAAGTAAAGGTGCTAAACGTGTATATACAGCTGATTAATAGCTGCGAACCGCGTTGTTTGCCTAACAGAGGCTTTCTATTGGAGGACAATAACCGTCTACTCACCTGAGTTTTGGCATTCCTTCCTACGTAATGACTAGAAGAGACCGTGCTGCCAAAGAAAATTGATAGTTCCACGTTCTGCGCGGTAAATGATGATGCCCCCACCAGAATAAGGGGAGAGTGTAACCGTTCGCCAGACAAATACATTGTGTAACTTGGTCTTATAAATAACGTCAACTGTCAGACCGTAATTTCTCTTTGGTCGTCCAATTTTATCACCTCTGAACGCCGCGCTTTCCTTAACCTAGGAAAGCCAACTGTCAAGGATTCAGATAGTTCAACAATCAATGCTTCAGAAAACGTTCCATTAAATTCCGGGACAACATTGCAGCTGCAACCGCAAGATTTATACCTGCTGGTCGAATATCTCAGATGAGACCTAATTTCACAGCAGAGGCAATTGGTCTAGCAAATGAGAGTGATGAGCTCCGTCGAGAATAAATGTTAGAGAATCAGAAGAGTTGTAACATGGGAACCGAGTAAACCGTGGGCAATGGTTAAGCTGTCTCGGACCTTGTTAAGAAGGGTGATAAGTCCTCAGTCACATTGAACGAAGAAATTGTTACTGATCCGAAGAGATACGCAAGATATTTTAACCGACAGGTAGTCGAGCATCACGAGAGCGATGGGGCGAAGAGTAATACGTCGTATAAGATCTCTTCCTGTCGTGGAGGTACCACCACAGTTTGCATGTGTCATCCCTAGCGCAGTCATCTAATGCTTTGAGCCCTGGCGGAATATCGATGGTTATGATGGAACAGCTGGACGAGGTCGGAGTTGATTATCTGACAAAATCGATTCACACCTTACAAGGAACCTTTTTTGTCATGTCCAAAACCCCGTATTTATAGGACTCTCATTTTGTGTCACTCAGAGAGGGTGTCCAAACAAGTACGTCATTAATGGAGATAGAGCGACCGATTGTCTGTACGTCCCTTTTCTCCCAGGAAATGTCTTATAATTATCTTAAGACCAAAATAGTCGGCTTAGATTGTTGTATAAGTCTATTCCAATGATCTTTTTTTCAGATGCATCCTAATTTGATATAATTTTGCCATTAAAAATCCGACCATCTTAGATTATGACTCAAAGAGTATTTCTAATTAATAAAATGTTTATTTAATTTGTTTATTTAAAATAATTTTATTTTGAAATTTTATAAATATTATTTTCTTAATTTATTTCAGGAATACTATGTAATTCGTGAATGGCTTCTACCCGGCTGGTTGATGGCTGTACAAGCATTTGTTACATTATCATTCATTATTGTTTTCATAATATTGGTTATATTGGCGTTAACAATTATTCGTCTACCATTGAAATTTGTTTTGCAATATGAATGGTTATTGGTTCGCATCTCCTATTTTGGAACAACAATATCATGTAAGTTTATTTCGATAATATTCTATTAAAATTTAAAATAAAATTCTTACTCTTCATTACAGCTGTCTTCATGTTCTTGGCCGTTTGTATATTTGGCGGCTGTGCCTATCGTCGTGACTGGCTAATGTATCCGAAATTTAATGTACTCGGCTGGTCATATGCCTTGGCTGTTGTCACATTCATTCTGTTGGGCATGGCTGCATTGATCTTCCATCGCGAAGCGCGTGAGGCCTACGAAATGCGCGGTGAACAAAAGAATTTGGTAATGCAAATGGAAATGCAGGAGCCGGGTTATCACGCTGACCGTCATCATCATAGTACATCAAGAAGTCTGCATGGTTATATATAGGCAGGAGGAAGACAAGTCAATACTTTCATTGTCTATATTTTCTGACTTACTTATCAGCAGCATACATTCCATAATTAGCATTTGTTTGTCAATGTTTATGTTTAGCTTATATATTTTGTTTATTTTATTGACAAAACTCGAAACTAATATTCGAATCTCATGTTTTGTTCTTATAACAACAAGAAACAACAGTTTTATACAAACCGTCCAATTTATTTTATACATTACATTATTAACATCAACAACAACAAAAACAATACCTACAAAAAAGTGCCTTAGTATTGTAGTTGAAACATATATTTTAAACTGCAACACCTTTTGTTGGCGCAATACAACAACATATCGTATTTGTATTTACCACACAAAAATATATAACTTTTTTATATAATCCGTCCACAATATTATTTGGCATTCTCGAATAAGTTTTTAATTTTTTACAATATCTTCGATTTTTTTATACAATAATAAATAATAATTATACACTTTTATGTCGTAATTGTACCAAAAAAATATCAAAATTTTTTCTTTCGATTACTTAAAGGTAGGTAAATGGGAAAATATTAAATATTTTCTAGTTTTTTTTAATAAAAGATTTTTTGATTTGGACGATGAAAACCTATGCATATTGATTTCTAGTCTTTGGCAGCGTATCTAAAATCTTATGAGCGACAATAGTGGAAGGCCAAAAAATTTCGTTTTATTTAAAAAATATTCATCTTTCGATTTGACTGAAATTCAAATCGGACATTCCATTCGCTTGATATTGAATTTATAAATATTGACAATTTTGACATTCCTATATGAAAGTGTCCCTTTGCGGGGGAGATACCAGAAGGAGTGGATCAATGAGTCTCATTTTCGGTTTTGATCTAGGCTAGGTAAAGATAATAGGTTTAGCAATGTTTGGGGAAAATTATAATAATCAGCATAATTTTGACCATTTTGTGGGGGAGGTACCAGAAGGAGTGGACCGATATTCCCATTTATTAACTTAGACTAAGTTTGGAGGAAATATTAAGATGTACAAAATGTGGATGAACTCAGTTACACCCTTTGAGAGTTATAGTGCGCACCAGCCGGCCAGACTGACAGAAATTTGTAAATCGAGTCCAAATTGTCTGAAACGGATTTGGTCCAAAGATATATGGGATCTAATATCAATATTTCCATGGGGCACAATTTCACCATATCATTATCCATCGCGTTGAGGGTATAAAAATACCGAATATTCGCATTTACCCTTATATGAGGCCTGTACCAAAACGTTGACCTATATACCATTTTCAATACCAAAACATCCTAGGAGTAGTCAAAATTTAGTATGTGCAACACTTCATAGTTCTATTTTAAATATTGGAAGCACTATCGAGATGTTAACAGACAGAAGGACGGATTGCTAAATCGACATATAATTTTATTCTGAACAAGAATTTATACGCTTTGTGGGGTCCCCGGTGCACATGACAGATTTTATATACACTCCAACGTATGGTAGAGGCTGTAGAAAGCAAATTTTCCCAAACATCGCCAATTTCCAGCAATTGAAAGTCAAGACAACATCTTTTCATATTTACATGAATTTATTATTAGTTGTGCACACTTTTCCTTATAAAATCTACAGAATCTCCTCTAACCACTGGAGAAAGTTTCATGAAAATACATCCATTATTTTCTGAGTTATAGCCATTTGAAGTTGACCTTGTGTCAAAATATTGCAGCTACGCGATTCTGTTTGCCTATTACCTCAAATGGGAAAAATGAAGAATTTGCATTTGATAAAAACCCAGAATAATGCGGCTGGCTGTGTTGCCAGATCGTGTGCTTGTGCCATATGTAAGTTAGAGAAATATATTTTTAGCATACTTTCAGGCGCTTCAATTCAATAGATTACATTTAAAATATCAATGCAGTGGGTTTTTAATGTAACGCCTAAAAGTATGCTCAGAATTTGTAAACTAACAAACATCAAAAACACAAATGGGGGCTACACACACACTCACAGCTATTTGCATGGATTTTTCGGTTTTTGTCAACTAGCAATTTCGGCATTTGTGGTATTAGGCAAACAGAATCGTGTAGCCGCTATATTTTTACTCGGGGTCAACTTCAAATGGCTATAACTCCGTAACGAATGGATATATTTGCATGAAACTTTCACTAAGGGGTGGGGGAAATTCTGTAGTTTCTATCTATTTCAATAAAATAAACATTATAGTAATGCGAACTTAGAAATTTATGGAAATTCAAAAAATTGTTGTATTGAAGCTAAGCAACTGGAAATTAATGAATTTTAGGTAAATATTGATTTTTTTGACGACGCATTAGGCATTATATATCAACTTTCCGTGATCGTTTCGAACTCAAGTAAACATAAATGGTGTTTGAATAAACATTTCAAAATCGTATAATTATTAGCAGCAAATCAACGTCATATCATAACAACAATACTTATGTAGGGTGTAGACAACATTTGCTAATCTTACCGATAAAGAGTTAACGCCAACAAAAAGGGGAATACCTACCTAGCCCCTTTTAGAAAATCCCATCCCATTTCATCATATGAATCAGAAAATTATAACTTTTCACGGGCTTCAATTCTCCAAAGAGCATTTCTCTCTCGCCGCTCCAAAAGCGAGAAGAACAAATACCAAGATAAGATTTCAATGTGTTCTTGGTTGATATACGACGAGGATGTTCAACCATTGATTAGTTTTCGAACCTTATCATATCAATATTCTGGCATCTGGTGGCAAAACAAAAAAAAAAACCAAACCAATATTTAACGTTTACTGATTGGAACCATTAGTCTAAAATCGAAAAGCAAAGTATACTGTTCGGTTGCTCAAACGAAGAAAAAAGCGATATTTATTGGTGTGCAATAAATTTTGAAATATTTCGGAAAACAAATCGCAAAATCGAATAAACAAATAAAATGTGGAAATTTGTCAATTTATGCATTTTACTGTGCGGAATAAGTATGTGAAGGTTTCAGTGTGATAAGTGACATACATACGTAGTATAATTTTAAATTGAAGAAATATTAATTGCGTGAATGGATTCTAAGATAACAAATTTCTCTTTAAAAATTATTTTTTAGAAATCGCAAAATAATACGTACATTAGAGGAATATAAAATGAAATCATTGTGGCATTTGATATAATTTTAGATAAGTAAAAAATGTGAAAATCGGCCCAACATGCATATTTTTGGGACAAAAACATGTTTGAGTTGGAAGTCCGAAAATTGTGAAATTGTCGGTGTCAAATAATGTCTTCGGTTCGCCATTGATATTTTTAGAACATATTACCTTGAAACCCCGGTTAGAAAATTTAAAATTTTCAATATTTAACTTACCTTAAAATAAGTCGTGCTTTAGTAATTCTCGATTTCAAATTTCGACGGTTTTCAATGCGCAATGAACATAAATTTGACTCCAAGGGAGAAAAGTTCTCGCACATCGGTATCCAAATTCAGGAATGTTTAAATCTCTACACTAAACATTTGTAGACATGAGAATAGGTGAAACGTATAGTGTGTCTCTACTTACTTCTTAGCTGGTTTGTTACAAAATATTTGTTCTATAAGCCGAGCTTAAAAAAGATTTCGAGGCGCATCGATCTTGTGGACAGCTTTTCCAATTTGAAATACCATGTTCCGAGATGTTGTCTCCCACTTGATCTATCCATCGAATTAGTGGCTTTTCCCTTCTATATAATACATCAGTTGGCTCGCTTTTATATGTCTTTTGAGCTGGGACATCCTCAACCATCCTCACAACATGGCCTAGCCAACGTAGACGCTGCAGCTCGATAAGTCTGGCTATGTGGATGTTCGAGAATAGATGGTCGACGCAGATCGGCCCATAGATCATTCGGATAATTTTTCTCTTAAACACTTCAAGAGCTGCTCACCTGCTTGTGCAAGTATCCATGCTTCTGATCCATACAACAGCAAGGGTAGTATCAGCGTCTTGTAGAGTGTGAGTTTGGTCTGGCGAGAGGTGGCCTTTTTTCTGAATTGCTTACTTATACCATAGTAGCATCTGTTGGCCAACACTCCGAATTTCAAAACTGATGTCTTTAGTTTTATTTATGGCGGTACCAAGGTATATAAAATCGTTGACTACCTCGAAGCTGTAGTTCTCAAGTTCCACAGTTGGTCCGAGTCTACTGGACGTCTTGCGTGTTGATACCATCAGCTTGATCTTCCCGCCATTTACTGCCAGTCCTGCTTTGGCACACTCCTTCTCAATTAGTTCAAAGGTGGCTGTTACCGCTTTCCTTTTCCAGCAGGATGTTAAAAAGATCACACGACAAACTGTCACATTGTCTGAATCCTCGTTCGGTATAAAGGGCTCCGGTATGTATTTTTCGACTTTAACTGCAGACTAAAGTTATCCTGCATAGCCCTATTTATTTTGCAGGAATGTCGAACATAGACATGGCTTTAAACACGGATAGGACTGTCGAATACGGCTTTATAGTCGACCAATCGGTGGAATGTGTCGATGCTTTTTCGTAGGAAGTTTTCAGGATCTGGCGCAGAGTGAAAATCTGGTCAATGGTGGATTTGCCAGGGTTGAATCCGCATTGGTATGGTCCAATAATGTCATTGAGCATTGGCTTCAGTCGTTCACACAGCACGCTGGATGGCACTTTATATGCCATGGGAAGGAAACTTATTCCTCTTTGGTTGGCACATATTGTCTTGTTTCCTTTTTTGTGCATGGGGCACATGATGCAAAATTGAACTAATCAGCTGGTGTAAGCTCCTGAACAGGATCTGACCACCGGTCTTGAATAGTTCGGTATAGGTTGAACAGATCAGGAGAAATTGTCCAACCTTGCTCCATGTTTCACTCTGGTTGTTTGGCAGCGGTAATTTCCACTCTATGGTACAATACAATTACCCGAGGTTTGAATCACAGCAAATCTTGCTGTCCATATAATAATGGTGTGTGTTCTTAAATCATTGGTGTGGTTTACGACCCTTCCCTTTTTTTAATTCATACAATTATAATTAATTTTGTATTTTTTCCGATTAATTATGAATCATATACATATGTATATACTGACACATACTTATGGAGATTCCAATGTCATTTCATGGTAATGAAATATTTTTTTGAAACTAAGGTATTATTAATTGATGTTTAATAATCAATCGTATCGTCAAAACAAAACGAAATTCTTTTCATCATTGTCGTTATCATCGAAACATTTTCAGATAAAATGTCTGAATCATTTCTTGTTTATAGTACAATAAAAACAGAACATTTACATAGATAATGGTGTGCATTAGGGAGGATTGGGTTTTATTGATACGAAAACCGCATAAAATTCTTTGATTTTTACCCAACAAACCTATAAGTATATATTATGCATGAAAAATGCGTAAGAAAATATTGAAAAAGATTATAGTAGAAAAATCAAAACGGAACTCTCGAAATATGCTTACTCAGACCATAGTAGCATCTGTTGACCGACACTATTCTTCTCCGGATTTCAAAGCTGATGTTATTAGTTTTGTTTATGGCGGTACCTAGGTATATAAAATCTTTCACCAGCTCGAAGCTGTAATTTTCAAGTTCCACAGTTGGTCCGAGTCTACTGGACGTCTTGCGCGTTGATACCATCAGCTTGGTCTTCTCGCCATTTACTGCCAGTCCCACTTTGGCATTCGTTCAAAGGGGTATCGAAGGGATCCGAGAGGTCCTTTCCTACTTTAACTGCTGATCTTGTGCCAGTTTTAGTTATCCTGCATTGCTGTATTAGTTTCGCAGGAATGTCGAACGCAACCATGGCATTAAACATCTCTGAGCGGATTGGGCTGTCGAATGCGGCTTTGTAGTCGACAAATAGGTCGATTGCAGAGTGAAAATCTGGTCAATGGTGAATTTGCCAGGTCTGAAGCCGCATTGATACGATCAAATAATATCATTGACCATTGGCTTCAGTCGTTCATACAGCTAATATCGTCATGTGCCCTTTTTTGTGTACGGGACACAGGATGCTGAGGTTACAATTATTGGACATGCATTCCTCTAGCCAGGCATTCCTTTAGCCTCAGCACGCTGTCTGTATCTGTCACCAGGTTTCCTTCTTCATCTCTACAGGAGAATGTGCCTGCCTTGGTTTTGGTGTTTTACTCGTTGGTAATATTTCCGGACTTCGTTATGTCTCCTCTACATCTCGATTCTTTTTTCTGAAAATACGTTTCTCCTTTTCTCCCGATAATTCTCTCTCTCGCAATACGTGTTGCTACTGCCAGCAGGGTTACGCTGCGTTTTTCATACCAGTAGCATCAGAAATGGCCTGTCAGAAACAATGACGTAAATGACATACATTTCCGACGTATAAAACATACGTCAGAAACGTCGGAAACCTACCCAAATCCATTAGGTTTTTGACAAAATGGCCATTTCCATTAATCAATTCGGAAATTACGCATGCTTTACTCAAATTAGTATAAAATTTAAAAATTTTCTTCTC
Organism: Musca vetustissima; assembly: GCF_032173495.1. Lineage (NCBI taxonomy): Eukaryota > Metazoa > Arthropoda > Insecta > Diptera > Muscidae > Musca > Musca vetustissima. The sequence continues at coordinate 27,598 of NW_026885972.1, forward strand.
AAAAAAATTTAGACATTTTTTTCAGTTCTAGGAATGTATAGTCAGATATATGTATATAAAAATAATATATTTTCTTGAAAATAATTGTATATGCTGATAATATTGAAATAAATGACGTTTAATACATTTATTACATTTCATACAGGTATATGACCTTTTCGACGTTTACACCTTTTTGACAGTCGAAAACCTAAAAATTCGTCACACAGTCCATCCCTGAGTAGCATTACGACACTCCTGATCTTGATGGTGGTTTTTGGTACCCAATTGTTGCCTTTGCTGCAGTTTGTAGGAATTTGGCAATTTGCCATTGTGCTTCTATATTATTATCGAGACAAGGAGTGCTTTCGTCAAGCAGGTGGGTAAGTTGAGCGGAGTAGGCTTCTGCTACCTGCTGTGTTTGCCGTTTTTCGACGTCGAGTTTCGGTGTTGTGTTATTCCCAACATTGCTGCTACATTAAGACGAGTGCGAACCTTGGCTACTACAAGGTTGTTGAAAATTATTTCTTAATGGTCCAGTGATTTCCCCAGAAATTGAACACAGTCTCAATACGGGGGCTTGTTAAACTTTATTTACAGCACTTCAAACTTATCAACCTGAGGGGACAACGTTACTGACTGAGCTTATACTTAAGAACTGAGACGATCGGTAACAACTGAGACGGTCGTTAACAACTGAGACAATACTTAACAATTGAGACCACAATTCTCTGTTACAATTTATTTTATTTACGCGTTGCTTATTCTAGATTATTCTGATGATTACTTATGTCAATATCAATCTCTATTCAAAGTAACCATAAATTACTTATACATCATATTGTAATTGATAAACTTAGGGATCACTAAATAAGATAAAATATATGTGTTGCCAATTGCATAATTCACAATATTTAACAATGGTAGTGGTCCGAATGGATATTCACTCCACTGAATGTATGCCTTCCGCCTATCACAACATTATCGATTTGATCGGGAGAAATCCAGGTGTCCTTGTGTATATCAAGATGCTGCTAACTACCATATTTTTGCTCCCGCGAAATCAATCAACTCCATGCGATTGTCAGATGTTTCTTCATCCGCTTTTATACGGATTATAGCAATTCGCTCATGTACTAGTGTGAATCTGTAGACGAGGTATTTTATTCTCCTGTTAACCATAAATCCGCAGCTAAATTCATGTCTTGTTTCATGGCAGCTATAATACAGTGCACAATCGTCTGATTTATTTACTACTGTCCATTTCCATGGCATTTCCTGTAAGGCAATAATAATACTCAGTACGGTTTGATGTACGCCCATGTGTTACAATCGATCGTGTGGTTTTCGCAGACAAGACAATTCCAAAAAAAAAACTCTTCCACTTGAGCAAATTAGGACGGTCAAATCCGAGTCTAGAGCCTACGATCCATATATCTTCTTAAGAAATGCTTACAAGTCTCTCATGAAATATTTATACCACTTGTCAAATGTTTTTACGATACAATATTTTATACCTATGTATATGAAATTAACAAAAATCCAACTTAATATTTCATTTTACTTCTTCTTTTAGCTTTATTCTTTATCTCATCAACATTGGCTGACCCTCGTATTATCAATGGCACCCAAGCTGTGGCGGGTAACACTAAATATGTGGTCTCTATACGATTGAAACGTTATGAAAGTAGTTTTGGCAGTGGTCATATCTGTGGTGGATCCCTGATTGGTCCTAATAAAGTGCTAACAGCTGCACATTGTCTATACAAGTAAGTGGCGATGACGAAAGATCTCTGCTTTTTCGGCACAGACAGTGTGATAATCAATTTTATTATTTATGTTTTTGGATTGTCACCTTTTCGTAATTACATTGTAATAAATATAGTTTTTTGACACCAAAACATATAACCTTCATTTCTTTCCCTCTCCTCTCTCGTCTCTCTCTCTCTCTCTCTCCCCTTTGTAGTAGTGAGAAAAAACGTTATCGCAAACCAAACGAATTTGTTGTTGTCTTGGGTGCCTTGAATCGTTTTGAACGTGTCAATGGCACAATTGTTTCCGATGTCAAATCGATTGCCTATATGAACACCTTCAGCATGGATACAATGCGCGATGACGTTGGTTTGATGTTTTTGAAAACTGGTTTACCGGCAAATAAGACCCATTTGACAGTGGAACCGATTAAACTTGCCAATGCGTCAACACCAACGGGTGTGGTGTGTCAGGTATCGGGTTGGGGTAAAACGGAAAGGGTAAGCTAAAATAAATCAAAGTAAAAAAAATCTTATCATTAAAAGTTCTCTTCTGTAAATGTTTAGGGTTCCCTATCGCCAATTCTGCTCACGGCCAATGTCACAACCATATCGAAAACGGTGTGTTCCATTTCCTATAACAATGGCATTTTGAATGGTATGTTATGTGCGGGTCATCTTCGTGGTGGCACTGATTCATGTCAAGGTGATTCTGGTGGTCCACTGGTTTACAATAACACTCTAGTGGGTGTGGTGTCATGGGGTTCAGGTTGTGCCCAACCTGGTTTTCCGGGTAAGACATTAATTTATATAAATATTAGTGATTTCTATTTAATATTGGTTTATATATTTTGTAGGTGTCTATGCCGATGTCCAGTATTACTATAAATGGATTATGGAACGCAATGCAGCTATGGGCCGATCTTTAAGCATATTTAGCATAATTTTAGCTGTAGTATTAGGATTTGTAAATTGTTTATAATTTAATTAGACGTTTAAGATAAAATATACTCAATAATTTATTAATGATAAGGTTTTTATTGACTTATAATAACTATTACCTGAAGTGTTATTCGTCTCCAAAATCATATCCATCCAACTTCCTTGAAGATAACTGCAATATATCTATATTTTGATATTTGTTCCACCTGTTACTCCTGTGACGAGCATAGCGCTTCTACAAAGCATTACTATCGTCCCCATCGTTAATCATTTCATTATTTGTATTTTATCTAAGTAGATAAATGGACTGATATTGTCTGTTCTATGTGATGACATGATGACATCTATAGTTCATAGAAACAACGCCTCCTTCAATTTTGTGCAATGGTTTGAGTCCTTGCTTGTTAAGTATTGCCATTTTCCTCTTGGTGGCGCTAGCCACTAAGTAGATGATTGGTCTGTTATTGTCTGTTCTCAGTGATGAGTGATGTCATCTATCGTAGCATAGAAAAACGCCTCCTTGAATTTTGTACACTGGTTGGCTTTCTTGCTTGTTAAGTGTTGTCATTTTCCTCTTGGTGTCGCTAGCTCCAGCTATTTTGTGTTATATCCATGTGTTTATGTCGAGATTGGTTATTACAACATTATTTACAAATATTAAAAAATCACGTTTGAAAAAAAATCTTCATCGCTAAGATTCGAACCCTTTGGTTTGTTAACTGGTACTCTATCCACTGCACATAATTGTTTTGAAATAGAACTCAAATATCTACACGATTATCTACATTTAGAAGGTGTTGCATTTTCCAAAAGTTGAAAAATCTTTTATACACCCAAATATTCAATATGTTTGAGAATTATAGGTCCATCGTTCAACCTATACCACATCTTTGCACAAAACATACTTATATATTTTTTCTTTCAAAATAATATAGAATATAGACAGAATTAGTCAGTTGGTCCGGATGCAGATAAGATTACAAATTAAAAACGAAATATCGATTTTTTTAATAACACTACCTTGAACTTCGTTTGAAAGAGATGATCTTATCATCGATATGTCAACAATCATTGGTGCATGATTAAAAACGTGCATCTTATTTGAGTAAAAATTATACTGATACCAAAATTCAGAGACTTTCTTTTGTCTGAATTAAACAAAAGATATTTTCACATAATAAAAATTTAAACTATATAGTGGGATGAGGTCAAATATGAATAGGGCGCTGATGGAATCTTTAGAGTAATGCTGAAACAGCGGGATGAGCCAGGAGTCGAATATCAGAATAAGTCATTTCTTAATTATCATTCACATCTTTCCCGAAACCGGATGGCTTCCCCGTTAAGGAAGCCAGGTAAGGAGGCAGAAAATGTGAATCGTGCAAGTCAAACTTATACACTGTCGTATAGAACGATATTGGTAGCGCTTGACCTATCAATCGTGCCATATTGTTTAAGGACATCGAGAACACTTCCCTCCGATCATGTTTTAAACTTCGGATAATCAATTATATGTCTGAACATCAGTCGTACGTGGAGTTTCGGATCAAGAAGTCCAAATGCTTATAGTGAAACTGGGAGCTCTCCATAATTCCTGTTTTCAACTTTCCTGCATTCGGAATCTGATGAATGTTTGCTCAGCATGATGTGCACACGTTACATTCTTTTAATTCTCCCAAAAGCATCGTCTATAAAAGGAATCGGTCTGTACTTCAACTATAATGGACAGATATACACAGGTCGATCGATAGATAGATATATCTTACAAACTCTTGTAGTGTCAAAAATAGGAAAAGAGCAAAAGAGCAGAGCTAAAAAAGGGCCAGGATGAACCGTAGAAACAAGAGCGCCCTGCAAACTGTTATCTGTAAGGATGAGCCTGACATTCAGTTCACTTTTCGGAAGCGGGGAAGAGGATTAGGTGTCCGGTAGAATAAACAAATGCCCCCCAACTGATACAGAGAGATACAATATGTGATTTCGATGATGGCCTCCTTAAGATTTGATTCGGCATTTTCGTCCTGAAACTGAAAAGCCCATGAAGTTATATGCTGAGAAATTAGCCACCAAGGAAACCTGTGAAGTTAGAATATAATTAAGGAAGGAAATAAAAATTTCGTTTTTTATTTTGAACTCATTGTGAAATATTTGCGGAACTTCTTTAGGTTGAATATTTATACTTCTATGGGTAGAAGAGCCAACATAGGGGTTATTAAAGTAGATCACGTGATATAGGTTTTTAGAAGATATTTTTATGGCTAGAATATCCTATACCCATACAGCGAGTATAACTGTAGCGGGTCTTTTAAAGCTAGAAGAACCTGTACAGGTCTTCAATAGTATGAAGACCCGATATGGGTCCTTTATAGTGGTAAAACCCTATACTACAGGGACTTTTTTATATATTCTTTAGCTACAAAAACTACAATTATTCAATAGATAGAAGTTTTGATTCAAGTCCTCTATAGCTATTCTCCAACTAGAAGAATCTACATAGGACTTCAACAGCCCCGACTGGGGTCTTCTGCCACGAAAAACATCAACTGGGGGCAGAAAATTGGCTCTAGTATTAATAAACGAGCGGGATCGTTTGTAAAATCCGCGAATCCCAAAAAGAACCAACCGGACAGCACGTAAGTCGAAGATTGTCATTTTATGAGAACCTAATCAGGAAGCACCGCAGAGACAAGCCCTGTTACGCTAGGAGAACCACAAGGAGGTTTTGGATGCGGTTAACAACAAGATCGTGGATTATCTACTGCAAGAAGGATACCCTGTCTATCTGTGAGTTTACACGGGAATATTTAATGCTAGAAAACATGCGGAAACTGGTAGGTAGAATTGTGTGACAATTAAAGTCAATGTAATGAGGATGAATGTTTTTTCTCAACTTCAAAAATTAAGAGTCCTAGCCAGAGAATGAGCAGCAATATTAGAACAGCATACCCGAAGTTTTTGGTCTATACAACAATACACTGCTGGAGAATAAGAGCGAAAAATATACAACAGGCGAAGAAGTACGAAGTCATGCACAGGGAGATGGGACTTGGGATGTGGTAGCAAAATAACAACAAAACACATGCTCGAAGTCTTTGGTCTAAAAAACAATACACTCCTGGTGCGGTAGGCATAGACATGTCTTCGATGGCAAATTTGGTCAAGATTAAGAGTAAAGTGTTCTACTTGACCAACGCAGTCTTCTTCGGGATTGGAAAGGTCATGCTCGTAGAAGATTAAGCCAATACAGTGAGGGAGAAACACCCAATAAGAAATGTTAGAGAGTCGAAGAGAAGATCTTCTACTCCCAAGAAACCCCGAAACCGAAGTCACCCGGAGAGGAATTAATTGAAGTAAGACGGCAATATTGGTTCTGATTGAATAAAATAATAAAATATCGTATACACATAGGCTAATCCAGGAACCATAGACTGTTAAAATAAAGTCTCTGGACTAAACCATATAAACCGAATAATATAGCACAGGCTACAATCTGAGAGAAATCGATTAAGATAATCCAAAAACACCTTCATCGGAGTGAGATGGCAACAATGATTTTGATGGAAAAAATATTTAATGATAATACATGGCATAATTATACAAGGTAGTCGCATGCAACCATATGTTTTCAATTTTTTCATAAATTTGCCTTTGACAGTATTTCAAAATTTAAAATTGATAGATGAGTTCCAAATTAAAAATGGTTGGTACCTTCTGTAATTATGCCATGTGATAATATAAAAATCGGACTTAACCAAGAAATAGGGATTGGTAGAAATTGAATCTCTGTATTAAACCGATAATGTTATGGCAATATACAAAAATCGGACTTTTTAATACCAACCATAAAAACCTCCATCGGAGTGAGAAAGCAGCAGTTATTCTGATGGACAAAATAATAAAAATTAATATACATATCATATCTCTAGATTAGATCACATAAACTAGCAACCAACTACTACCAATAATATGCAAACACGGGTTATAAAAATCCGGTAACATAGCTTAATTCGAGATATTTCTTTATTCCTCCCAATCGTATATTAAAAAATTGTACAATTAATAATTAGTAAACAAATATATATTTATATTTTTATACTGATTACAAATACAAAATATCTACATAGTTTATTAACAAACATTCAATTATAAAAATCATTGAGCATTATTTTATAATATACGTAGGTTATTTATGTTTGTTTGATTACACTGTGCAGCACTAAAATCTTGAACCAATCGAGACCCCCAAAATCTTGAAGCTTGTGATGGTGGAAGAAAATCCCTAGCTGGGTTTTGCATTATTAGCTAAGTTTTTTTTTTAAATTAATTTTTAAAATATTCGACTGGGGGTGGATTTTAGCACAATTTTCGAATAATACTATATCTATATCTCGTAAACTATTCGAAATATTGCTTTTCTCTCTTAAGCAATATTTTTCCTCTTAATTAGATCTAAAAATTTTCTTTTGAGATAAAAGCAATAAAACAACACCATCATACTGAAAATAGCACAACTGCAAGAAAATTAAAATTTCGACTTACTTTTTCCATGTTTAATTTTTACTTCAATTTTGTACCTATTTATTGAAAAAAGCATAGCAATTTTAATTTCAATAAACATACAATTGGGAGTGAATTTCTTTGGTTCATTTTGATGAATTTGTGAGGCTATAACTATGTGAAGGAGTCAACCAATGAAATCGGGGTTTTAAGAAGAGTTGTTTGATCTATCTTTTTGTCATATATTTTTTGTCCGAGTCAGTAGCAGTTTCTGAAATAAGTGTGAAAAACATGGAAAAAGTATGTCTAAATTTTAATTTTTTTTGAAGTTGTGCTATTCTCAGTATGATGTTGTTGTTTTATTGATTTTATCTCAAGAGAAAATTTGTAGACCTAATTAAGAGGAAAAATATTGCTTAAGAGAGAAAAGCAATATTTCGAATAGTTCACGAGATATAGACTCAATAATAAGTACGTATTATTCGAAAATTGTGCTAAAATCCGCCCCAGTCGAATATTTTAAAAATTAATTTAAAAGAAATCCTTAGCTAATAAAGCAAAACCCAGCTAGGGATTTTCTTCCACCATCACAAGCTTCAAGATTTTGGGGGTCTCGATTGGTTCAAGATTTTAAAGTTGAAAAATGTGTCACTGTGTTATTATAATTTTTTTGTTAAAAAGCATGACAAACAAACACACACATTTATGTGTAGGGTTATGTATACAATTCTACAAAAAAATAATAATAAAAATATAATCAAACTTACTTAAATTTATTGTACCAAACAGCAGTTCTAACTAAGCTTAAATGTTTAACAGGACGATTATATTATCCTCTGGAACAAACAAATACAAAATTTCACCACCCTCCATTTCAACAACTACAACTTTGTTTAACACCATCTCCCGTCGCCGATGGTTCCTCGCCCTTTTGCAAGGCCAGTCTCAATGTTTGAGGATTAATCGCATTTAATCTTGTATTTGACATTAATCGTGCCAACTCGGCATTCGCTACAGCATTTTCCATACGTTCCATTACTCGGCCGACGAGGAGATCTACAGCATTACTAACATTATAACCGGTACATGCACTCGTCTCTATATATGGTAATTTATAACGTTCTGCCAATGCTGAGGCTTGCTCATGAGAAATTACACGAAAATCGTGTAAATCACATTTATTGCCGCAGAGCACAACATCCGGATCTTCAGAGTAGGCATGTTGTCGCAGTTGTTCAAGCCAATTAGATATTTCCAAAAATGATTTTTCACTTGTTAAATCGAAAATCAACAGGAAACCCATTGCATCGCGATAGAAGGCTGTGGTGAGGGAACGAAATCTTTCCTGGCCTGCGGTGTCCCATAACTGTAGATGTATTCGATGATTACGACCACGCGATGTATAGATCTGAAATGGGAATTGGGAAATGTTAAGATAAAAAAAAAAATTAGAAACTATGTATAAGTTGCTATAGGTATTGACATGTGTTCTAGGACCCTCTGACTACAGAACTTTTTTATAGGGGTTTCTAGATTCAGGATACATGTAAAGGGTAATATATCTATAAAATATATATGTATATTAACTGTAAGACATGGGCACTACTCAGGTCGCCCATTAATTATAACATAGCTATAGAAGACTTGTATCGAGCCGTCTAACTATAAAAAGCCTCTATACATTATTCTAGCTTTTATTCTAGCTGTGTAGAATCTACTAGCTATAGAAAACCTTTTTTAGCTACATAAGGTTCTTCTATTTAAAAGTCTTCTAAATATGGACATACTTGGCATCATTCCGTATTTTTAAGGATCTCTTCACATTTATGCATTTCATAAAGTATGTTGAAGTGTTTTCATGATAAGTGGGTAATGCTTTTAATAGGAGAATGAAAGGTATAACTCGGATAAAAGCGAAGTCTCATTTGCGCACATTCTCTGACAGAATACAAAGATAAGCAGACCATAGAAATATTCTAGAAGCGTCTAGAAATAGCATATGAACGCCACGCTGGTCATACCATTAAAGTCTACTAGGAGATTTTAATGCAAAAAGAGGAAGGGGAAATATATTCAGTCTCCATGAGGAAACATTTGACAACGACAAGATGCTGATAGACGGCGTGGCAGCAGAAAACATGGGAATTAACCGCACCTGATTCAATCATCTTGATACAGACGACACCACCTGGCTTTCTCCCGACCAAACAGCGAGAAATCAAATAGATCATGTTATGATAGACGGAAGGCATTATACCAGGGTATTAGGCTTTCGATCGACCTTAGGAGCGAATATCGATTCGGATCACGTCTTTATGCAAACAAACAGATGCCAGAAGCCCCATCTAAGAGAAGGTCCGAGCATGAGTGTCGTAAGGCTACTACCCTCTGGGTAGTAGCAATGCGTAATACTAGAGAGAATTTCCAGGAGAGAGGAGTGTGTTCAAAACATTTCAGGGAGTCTTCTATAGAATTCTAAGAAATATTTTTCTTACTCCAGCTACTTGACATACTTTGGAAGAAGAGTAGAAGTAGGTCTGCCCCCCGGAAGGCCTTCTATTATAGAAACCCAGAAAATTTTCTTCCATAGTACACAACAAGTTAATCTTCTGCCTCAGAGACCAGAAGGTATATTTCGGCCATAAATGCCATAAAGTTGGCTCGCTTTCAATACCAGAAGGTATTATTCCATATAAGATCCGAAGGATTATCACCACAGATGACCAGAGGTCTGTCGCCAAGAAAACCAGGGAGCCTTCTGCCATTGAGGACCCGGAAGTATTCTGCCTTAGAAGATCAGAAGGTATTCTTTTCTAGAAGACCAGAAGGTCTTCTGCCTAAGAAGATCAGAAGGTCTTCTGTCTTAGAAGACCAGAGGGTATTCTGCTATAGAAGATCAGAACGTATTCTGCCATGGAAGACCAGAAGGTTTTGTGCCATAGAATACACGAAGGTATTCTGCCTTAGAAGACCATAAGGTCTTCTTCCATAGAAATCTGCCATTGGGACCAAAAAGAGTTCTTCCATAGAAGACCTGAACATCTTCTGTCATACAAGACCAGAAGTTATTCTGTCATAGAAGATCAGAAGGTATTCTGCATAAAAGACCAGAAGGTCTTCTGCCATAAAATACCAGAAAGTATTCTTTCGTAGAAAACCACAAGGTCTCCATTCATAGTAGACCACAAGGTCTTTATTCATAGAAGATCAGAAGATCTTTTGCCATACAAGAACAGAAGTTCTTCTCCCATAGAAGATCACTAGGTATTCTGCCATAAAATACCACAATGTCTTCATTCATAGAAGACCACATTTCTTAGAATATCAAAAGTTATTCTTCTATAGAAGACCAAAATGTATTCTTCTGCAGAAGACCAAAAGTTCTTCTATAGAAGAAGTAATCATTTTAGTAGAAAATGTAATAGAAGGTCAAAGGTCTTCTTCAATAGAAGATCAGAAAATCTTCCATAGATGACTCGAAGGTCTTAATAGAAAACCCATTGAATATTGAAGACAGAAAAGGATTTTTATAGAAGTATTTATTCTTTCAAGGAAGATCAAAATGGCTTCTTTCATACGATTTGAAGAAGAACCAGAAAATCTTCCTCCATTGATGAAGAAAGGAAGGAAGAACAGCAAAACGTGAGCAAATCTAAATGTTCAGGAGTCAGAATGAAGCCCGGAAAATTTTCCATTGACTAAAACACCAAACTGAAGGTACATTCTCCTACAGAAATGAAGATGGAAATCTGGTGACAGAGACAAATAATGTGTTGAGGATCTGGAGGAAGCATTTGGCAAAGCTTCTGCTACCAAATACTGGCGGTGAAGAAGATACCCCAGAAGCAATAAAAAATACGTTTTAGATCCAAGTTGAGATCAGAATAGTAAACAATCGGCTGAAGAATAAAAAACCAGCAAGTGTCGATGGGTAACCAGCTGAAATATTCAAGACCGATGGGAAAATGCTGATCAATAATATGCACCAGTTGATTAATACAATCAGGCTAGAATAATACATGCCCAGTGCTTGGAACCTCAGCATCCTGTGTCCCGTGCACCGAAAATGAGGAATTAGTCTCCTTCCCACCGAATGTATGGTGTTATCCAGAGAGAACGACAGGAATTAATGGTCAATGATATTTTTGAACCATACCAATTCGGCTTCAGACCTGGCAAATCCACCATAGAACATATATTTTCATGGGTCAAATCCTGGAAAAGACCCACGAAAAACACATTGACACATTCCACCTATTCGGCGGAGATAAAGCCGCATTCCACTGTAAGGTATTTAATGTCATGTCTGAGTTCGGCATTTTTCAAAATTGATGTGGCTATGCAGGATAACTTTCACTGGCCCAAGATCGCCAGTTAAAGTCTGAAAGGACCTCTCGGAGCCCTTCAACACCGAACGGGGATTCAGAGAAGGTGACAACCCATTGTGTGAACTATTTAACATACTGCTCGAAAAGGTCACACGAAGTTAAAAGGTTATCGATATGGCACTCTGTACCCCAAACAAAACACTTTACTCTCCTACGCAGATGGCATCGACGTCATATGTCGAGAATTGCGAGCAGTAACTGTCACCTGGAACCCATAGAAAACCTTCTAGCCATATATACAACCTTTATAGGGTATTGTAGATATAGAAGATCAGTATAGGCTCTTCTTGCCATAAAGAACTGCTAACTATAAAATAATTTCTTATAGCATCGGTCTTCTGTATAGACATAGAAGACCTTTAACGGGTCATCTAGATATAGTAGATCTGTATGGAGGCTTCTAGCTTTATCTTAGACCCTTTATAGGATCTTCCAGCTATATAAGACTATGGTGTACCTGTATAAGGGTTATCAGTTAGAATCCCTACATACATAGGTTCTTCTACCATCAAAAGAATATATATTCAACATATAAAGTACCAAAAATTATCGTTACATATTTTTTTACAAACAATTCAAAACAAAAAAACTCAATTTTTATTTCCCTCCTTGATTACACTTCCTCTTCACAGGTTTCTTTTGTGGCAATTTCTCAACATATAACTTCATACGCTTTTCAATTTCCGGCCGAAAATGCCGAATCAAACCTTGCGGTGGCCAAGCGGCACCATCACCAAATGCACATATTGTATGACCTTCAATTTGTTTCGATATTTCGTAGAGCATATCAATTTCCACCGGTTCAGCATTTCCCGTTACGAAACGATCCATAATCTTTGACATCCATGGAACACCTTCACGACATGGGGTACATTGGCCACAACTTTCATGACGATAAAATTGACTAAGACGGGCAATGGCTCGAATAATATCTGTTGATTTGTCCATGGCAATAATTGCTGCAGTCCCTAGAGAAGTTTGAGCTGCCATAAGGCCATCATAATCCATAATGACATCATCGCATACTTTTTTGGGTATGACAGGTGTGGAGGAACCTCCGGGTATAACAGCCAAGAGATTATCCCAACCACCACGTACACCACCCGCATGGCGTTCGATAATTTCACGCAGTGGCATTGACATTTCTTCTTCTACCGTACAGGGTCTCTTGACATGGCCACTGATATTGAACAGCTTTGTTCCCGAATTTCGTGTACGTCCAAAACTGGCAAACCATTTACCTCCACGACGACAGATTGTCGGTGACACTGCCACTGTTTCCACATTTGTCACCATTGTTGGGCAACCAAAGAGGCCAACATCGGCGGGGAATGGTGGTTTCAATCTTGGTTTACCCTGCTTCCCTTCTATGGACTCAATTAAAGCGGTCTCCTCACCGCAAATATAGGCCCCAGCACCACGTTGTATGTGAATATCAAAATCATAACCCGAATCACAGGCATTGCGACCAATTAAACCACACTTATAGGCCTCGGCGAGAGCATATTGTAGATTGCAGGTTTCATTGTAGAATTCACCACGAACATAAATAAAAGCTGTCTGGGCCGCTAATGCCCTTCCCGCAATGAGGCATCCTTCTATTAATTTATGAGGATCATGACGTAAAATTTCCCGATCTTTACATGTTCCCGGTTCACCTTCATCAGCATTGACAACTAAAAATCGAGGACGTGCATCTGATGGGCCACTCATAAAAGACCATTTTAGACCACTAGGAAATCCGGCACCGCCTCGACCTCTCAAACCGGATGTTTTAATTTCATTAACTATCCATTCACGTCCTTTGCAAAGAATTTCCTTGGTTCGATACCAATCGCCACGTTCTAATGCCCCACGCAAGGTCCAATCATGGCGACCATATAAATTTGTGAAAATTCGATCGGAATCCGCCAATGGGCCGAATTTTGTTTTCGTTTGTGGTGGTGGAGTTCCAGGCGGAGGAGGTGGTGGAGGTTTAGTATCCGGGGGTTTAGTTGCTGCTCCCTGCGATTTTCCTTGTCCCGGTGATTTGTTTGTCTTATTGGGAGGTTTGCTACTGAAAAATTGGGTTCCAATCCAATGGCTTCCTTGTAGAAACTGATTTTTGAAAAAATTTCTGTTAATTTGAAACATTTATTTTCAATTATTATTCAGCTTTAATTTTCCAGTTTCAAATACTTCCTTTCAAAAACGATCATAGTACTGTGTCGAAAAAATATATTTGGTCTGTTCCCGTACTGCTAGAATCTACTAGATTCTACTATTTTCTTCGATATCATAAAGAAAAATTCATTATCGTAGTAAAATGTAGTAGATTCATGCAGTACGGGAACATACCAATTGTGTATAAACGAATCCAGAAGATTTTAAAATATGGATCTATAGCTACAGAATACCTTTAGTCGGGCATGTATATGTGAAAAAGAAAACCAAACCCCTAATGTTGACGACCCCCGCAAACGCATAAAGGACCACAATCTGTGAATCTGCACTTGGAATGTGCGCACGTTGTACAGAATAGGCGCTGTGTTCGCTTTGGCGGATGTACTCAAGAATTACAAAGCCGATATTATTGCCTTACAGGAAATACGATGGATAGGGTCTGGCGTAAGTAAATCAGATGAGTACGCCCTGTATTATAGCTGGCATGAAATGAGACATGAATTTGGCTGCGGATTTATGGTTAACAGGAGCATAAAAGACCTCGTCTTCAGATTCACTCCAGTAGATGAGCGAATTGTTATAATCCGTATAAAAGCGAAGTTCTTCAACATCAGTCTTACTTCCGCCCATGCTCCGACGGAAGACAAAGATGGACCGACCACAGACATTTTTTACGAGCCCCTAGAAACTGCATATGACCTCTGCATGGTCATGACATTAAAACTCTGCTAGGAGATTTTAATGCAAAAATCGGAAGGGAAAATATTTTTGGCCCCACCGTCGGAAAATACAGCCACCATGAAGAAACATCAGACAACGGCATGAGGTTGATTGACTTCGCGGCAGCAAAAAACATGGTAGTTAGCAGCACCAGATTCAAGCATCTCGATATACACAAGGCCACTTAGATTTCTCCCGATCGAACAACGAGAAATCAAATCGATCATGTTGTCATAGACGGAAGGCATACATCCAGTTAGACGTCCGATCGATCCGGGGAGCGAATATCGATTCGCACCATGGCGATCTAATGTAACACGGAAATTTGACGTCGGAAAACTGCAAACACAACAGATGGCAGAAGCCTACTCCGCTCAAATTACCCAATTGCTTGACGAAAGCACCCCTTGTCCCGAAACAAAACGAATGACATCAGTTTTCAAATTCGGAGAAGAATAGTGATGGCCAACCGATGGTACTATGGTCTGAGCAAACAACTCAAAGGCAAAACCATCTCCCGCCAAACAAAAGTCACACTCTACAGGACGCTGATACTACCCGTGCTGTTATACGGATCTGAAGCATGGGTACTAACGCAAGCAGATGAGGCAGCTCTTGAAGTGTTTGAAAGAAAAATTCTACGAAAGATCTATGGGCCGATCTGCGTTGACGGTGAATATCGCCGTCGAATGAACCATGAGTTGTACCAGCTATTCTCGGACATCGACATTGTTAGACGTATTGAGCTGCAGCGACTACGTTGGCTAGGTCATATTATGAGAATGGATGCAGATGCCCCAGTCCAGAAGGCATATAAAAGAGAATCAGCTGATGGTTCGCGCAGAAGGGGAAGGCCAAGAATACGTTGGTAAGATCAAGTCGAAGACAATATCGCCGAAAATGGTCTTTCAAACTGGAAACATTGCGCAAAAGACCGACGCGCCTGGAAATCTTTTCTAAGCTCAGCTTATGGAACGTAAGTTCTGTCACAAGCCAGCTAAGTAAGTAATATAAGTAACTAACTACAAGACCTAAAATTTTTTATAGATTAACCAACCATTTTTAAAAATATTTTTCAAAGACTAACCATTGGTGTGGATTTTTTATAAAAATTTTTGGGAGTACCCAATTATTTAAAATTTTTTGGAGTACGCAATTTTTTAAAATTCTTTGATTTTTTAAAAATATTTTTCTCAATGACTAACCACAGGCGTGGATTTTTTTTAAATATTTTTTTCAATGACTAACCATAGGCCTGGATTCTTTTAAAAATACTTTTTCAAGATTTTCCCATTTCATTTGTGTAGGATATTCAAATGTCTGACAGGCCTATTAGATCCATAATTTACATTTAAATTAATGGCAACATTTACACAGCACACCTGTAGTCGAACAATCACACACAAACACACTCATACCCATATACTTACCAATCTCTTCTCTCGGAAATCTATGCCAACTGTTGATATAAATTGTGAATGAAATCGTCCATCTGTGTATTGATACAAAAAGCTCGTCTTTCCAACACCCGAATCACCCAGGGCCAGGAATTTCATTAGGTAGTCATAATCGATGTTATTGGGCAATGATGACATGATGTTTATGGCGATGCTGCTGCGGATGGTGTTGTTATGGAAGGTGTTTTTCGATGACTGAGACGGCAGGCTACAATGATAATGGGGGTCCCCCAGTCAACCTTAAGTGTCGGTAGCGGTGAAACCTCAGAGTTGAAAAGTTTTTCTCTGCTTGTCAATGTCAAGCTGATTTTCTACTTCGCATGTATGGTGACAACGAAGAAGACGACTACAGTGTCGATGTGGATGTCTGGCATTCCCCAGAGGGTGGTGTTTAAATAATAACCACACTCACATAAAACACTCAAATGTTGAGGCAATGATTCGTCTCCTGTTGTGTGCATGCAGAAGGCAACTGTAGCTATTTGTGCTGGAAATACAAAAAAAAAAGAAAACAGAGAAAGCAAGAAGTATCATTTATAGATGCTATCATTAAATAATTTTGCTTAGTAATGGAGAACGGCAAACATGATGGCAAACAATACTGTCTGCTCTGCATGTGAGGACAATGACTTACATAGGCCTATCTCTCTACCAACATACTGGGGACATGTAGGCTATAAACAAGTGTTAATAAAATTTTATTTTTAACAATAAAATAAATATTAATACGATATATGTTTTGTACAAGACAAGAAATTTTAGGTGTTAACAGATGATAATTGGGTAATAAAAATATAAATTGATAAAAAAGATGTGTTGTACCGAGTCCTTCACCGCGACCGAGTTTATGAAATAACTTTAGTCGGGAATGCGTCTAACCTATTGAGCTTGAGGTAGTTATTTGGTGGCTTTTATCTTAAGTAGTATAGTTCTAATATGGTTAAAATACAGTCCATTTGGTTGCAAAATGCGCCTAAATAGAAAAAGCCTCTGAAAATATCTAAAAGTTGACATATATTGCAAATTTTTACCTGGATACTTTGCTTGGTTATTGAAATAAAATTAGGACATTCAAAATATTGAAAATGGAGCGTAACTAAATTGAAAAATGTTCTAAAGAAGAATTTTATCCTCTCACCATCTGATGTTTCAAATTGGAAACGAGGCTAGGACGTTCTAAATACCTCAAATGAGTCAGGAACTTAATATAGCGAGCTATCTAAAAACATTGACATATATAGTGGACATTTTCTACGAAGAGGCCTTTCATCCTCTGAAATGTGTAATTAAAAGCACATCATTAGGCCTATGGCCATGAAAGTATTTAAAGTGGACCGGGACCTTTATAAGGGCCTATTTTAAAAATATTTTGCACTGTATTTTTATACCCTCAGCTAATGAGGGTATATACACTTTGATACGGTAAAAATGTGTCTCATCTAAATGTTGATTTTAGACCCCATGTTTCTTTGGACCAAAGCCGTTTTAGACAGTTTGGAGTCGATTTACAAATGTCCCTCTGACCGCCTGGTGCGCACAATAACTGTCAAAGGGAGTAACAGATTTCATGCAAACTTTACACATCGTAATATTTATTTGAAACTTAATTCAAGTT
The DNA here is from genome assembly GCF_032173495.1 of Musca vetustissima. Lineage (NCBI taxonomy): Eukaryota > Metazoa > Arthropoda > Insecta > Diptera > Muscidae > Musca > Musca vetustissima. Next base: position 45,110 of record NW_026885972.1, read on the forward strand.
TGACGATGGGGAATACCTGTCCACTCCTTCTGGTACCAACCCCACAAAATGGTCAAAATTGTGCTGAAAATTAATTTTCCAATATCATGTGAACGAACTTTACGATTTGAACCAAATTTTGCGCAACTTAATATTATAACCATGACTGTATAATATTGTAATATGTGGGACCTACCGGCCCACACGTTCCAGTACCTTCCCCAAAAGGGGGTCATATTATATCCGACTCATCGCTCTACTCCTTCTTGTACCTCCCCCACAATATGCTCAAGATTTCGCTGAAAATAAATTTTATATCATTATGTGAACGAACTATCCTATTTGAACTAAACTTTTCACAACTTAATATTTGTAACCATGACTGTGAAATGTTGTAAAGTTGAAGATGGGAACCTGGTGACAGATACAGATAGCGTGCTAAGGATCTGGAATTAGCATTTTGAAAAGCTTCTGGTATCAAATAGTGGCGGTGAAGAAGATACCCAGAACCAATAAGAGATGACGGCATAGAATGTATACCACCTAGCCAATATGAGGTCAGAATAGCAATCAATCGGCAAAAGAGTAATAAAGCAGCAAGAGCCGATGGGTTACCTGCCGAACTATTTCTGACCGGTGGTCAGATGATGGTCAAGAGCATGCGCCAGCTGATTTGTAGAATTTGGCTAGAGGAATGCATGCCCAATGATTGGAATCTCAGCATCCTGTGTCCCGTGCACTAAAAAGGAGACAAGACGATATGTGCCAACTATAGAGAAATAAATCTCCTTCCTATCGCATATAAAGTGCCAATGGTCAGCGACATTATTGGACCATACCAATGCGGCTTCAGGCATGGTAAATCCACCATTGACCAGATTCTCACTCTGTACCAGATCCTGGAGAAGACACACGAAAAACACATTGACATATTCCACCTATTCTACTATAAAGCCGCATTCGATAGCCATATCCACTCAGAGGTGTTTAAAGCAATGTCTGTGTTCGTCATTCCTGTAAACTTAATACGGCTATGCTGGATATCCTTAACTGGCACATGACAGCATTTAAAGTCGGGATGACCTATCGGAGCCCTTCATTACCGAACGAGGATTCGGACAAGGTGACAGTTTGCTGTGTGATCTTTTTATCATCCTGCTGGTAAAGGTCATACGAGAGGCAAAGGTGAAGAGAAGTGTCACTTTGTACACCAAACAACACATATTACTCGTATACGCCGATGACATCGATATAATAGGTCGAACATTGCGAACGGTAAGGGCCACCTTTGGCCAATTTGAGAGGCCAATTGAGAAAGAGTCGATCAAAGTGGGTTTGCCAGTAAATGGCGAGAAGACCAAGCTGATCAATGCGCAAGACGTCCAACGGTGTAACTTGAAAACTACAGCATCTATGTAGTCGTAGATTTTATAAACCTTGGTACCGCCATAAATAAAACTAATGACATCAGTTTTTTTAATTCGGAGAAAGATAGTGTTGGCCAACAGATGCTACTATGGTCAGAGTAAGCAATTCAAAAACAAGGCCACCTCTCGCCGGACCAAACACACACTCTACATGAAGAAGCTGATATTACTCGTGCTGTGATATGGATCTGAAGCATGGCTACTTACGCAAGCAAATGAGGCAGCTCTTGGAGTGTTTGAGAAAAAAATTCTCCGAAAGATCTATTGGCCGATCTGCATTGACGGCGAATATCGCCGTCGAATGAAACATAAGTTGTACCATCTATTCTCGGACATCGGCATTGTCAGTGGTATCAAGCTGCAACGACTACGGTGGCTAGGACATGTTGTTCGAATGGATGAGAATGCCCCACCTCATAAGGCATATAAAAGCGAGCAGAAGGGGAAGACCACGAATTCGATGGAATAATCATTTAGAGGATGACATATCTTTCAAATTGGACAAATTGCGCACAAGATCGGCTTATGGAACAAATGTTCTGTCTCGAGCCAACTAAGTAAAGTAAGTAATTACTTCAGATTGTTTCGATCCGCCTCTTCTTGTGACACCAGTCATTTCAATAAATGGGAATCCAAAATATAAAATTACCACCAAAATGACTGAAAAATGTGCGCAATTTACCCTTGGGGACTTCTTTAAAAAGTTGGTTTTTGGTAGGAAGATTTGCTACCCAATTAGAACCTCATATACATAGAGTTTAAACAGCGTACCAAATTCCAAAAAAATTCAGAACTAGTCCAATATTGATCATTTTTGTATTTTCTATAAAACAAGAATCCAAAATACCAAATTATAACCAATTCGTTTGAAAAACGAACCCAACATCAGATTGTTTCGATCCGCCTCTTCTTGTGACACCAGTCATTTCAACAAATGTGAATCCAAAATATAAAATTACCACCAAAATTGCTGAAAAATGTGCCCCACTTATCCTTGGGGACTTCTTTAAAAAATTGGTTTTTGGCAGGAAAATTTGCAACCCAATTAGAACCTCATATACATACAGTTTAAACAACGTGACCAAATTCCGAAAAATCAAAACTAGTCCAATATTGATCATTTTTGTATGGATATTTTCTATAAAACGAGCATCCAAAATACCAAATTATAACCAATTCGGTTGAAAAACGAACCCAACATCCCCAAAATACCTAACATGAAGGGGTCGTGGCTCACCCATTTTTTCCCAAATGCATTTTGTCTGAAAATATTTTATGCCGATAAATCGCAATGGGGTGTTACCTTTTATATGGGAGCTATATCTCATCTCATTTGCTATGCCAAAGATCCTTTCAATGGATGTGTAAAAATTATCAATCTTAAATATTGAATATCCTAAGATTTCAACAGACGGACAGGACATGACAAAATCGGGTGGTACCTTTTATATGGGAGCTATATCTAATCTCATTTGTAATGTCAAAGATCCTTTCAATGGATGTGTAAAAATTCTCCATCTTAAATATTGAAAATCCTATGATTTCAACATACAGACATGATGAAATCGAAATAGAATTTTATTCAGATGAATAATATATATGTATATACCTTATGGTCTCCAACGAAATTCCATGTACTCTTGTAATAATCTTCGCTGATACACGATGGGTTTTTTTTAAGCTCATTGATAAGAAGCCAAATTGCCAGCAATTGTTCACACTCTTCATTTTTCAAAGCGAACCTATTTAGACAGATGACCAGCCCTTGAGTAGAGGTATTTCATAATTTAAGGGAACCCCACCCATTCTCGATTTTAATTTTTCAAGATTTTCAATGGGCTGGTAAATCAATACCAATGCTTGTTAAGGTTTGTAACTTTGCATATATATTTGAAGATTTAAAAGAGAAGAAAAATAATTTACAAAAAATGTTTGTTATTGTTTTGTTGTTGTTTTTTGTAATTAAATAAAAGTCCTTATTTTTGATGGCGGGCATGATAACTCCTCACTGGAACATCGGAATCCGAAAATTCCAACGGTGTTAGAAAGAGTACATGTCTGGCTCTCGTATGAACTAGGATTATTGACTTCGGCGATTTTTAACCAAAAACAAAGTTAAAAAATAAGGAAGATCTTCACCGATTGACTTTATCCTAGTTCATACGATAGCTACACACTCACAGAGAAACGTGTAAAAATTTGGAATCGATTGGGTTATTAGTTTTTGAGTTATCGTGCCCGCCATTCGCAAAAGAGAAAAACGCGTTTAAAGTTTTAGAAACCCTTTAGCCGTCACTTGATGCTGACACAATAAATCGGCTATATTTTTAAAAGCTCTTGAGATTTTCACTTGAAATTTTGTAGGGACATTCTTGAATCAGTGTAGATTCGAATTAAATCAAAAAAAAAATGTTGACCCCGAGAATGGGGGGTCCCCTTAAGTAAAGTATCCTTGCACTCTTAATAGTCACGTACATTGACTATAGTCGTATCCTATTTAAATATTCATATTGAATACCACTCAAATGTTGCCAGAACATAATATTATTTGTATTCATAATAGACTCTCGTTGTCAAGGATACAAAAAGACATTAATCTCACTTGAAGCATTTTTAATTTCTGCTAAATACTCTTTTTACAAACAAAATCATGTTTACCCCAAAGGCAATTATTTGTAATTTTGGTTAAAAGGATTCCTAATTATATTTGATTATTTAAAAATTAACCCGTAAATCACAAAAAACTAGCAAAATTTAAAATTTAATTTAATTCCCATCTAGCGGATTAAGGTTTTACGCCCCACGTTTGTGTGGACCAAAAAGAAATACAACTTTAAATTAGCCTGTTGAATAAGAAATATGTAAGCAATTTTATATTCCAAATAAGTTTCTCCTGTTTAAAGGCACCTCCATTAAGGCTATTACCACAAACGCCTTACAACAATGTTCCATACATTAAAACTTTTATTGATTTGTCTCCTTCAAGGATTTGGAATTTAAATTGAAACTTTATCGAAGATACTCCACATAAAAATACATTTCTTCAAACACAAATGTATTTAAAGTGTCTGGAAATCCGTTAAGGAAACGGGTCCACACTCACACACACACACTCTTTTAAATACAAACAATCTTATTTGAATACCCTTGTCAAATATGTACATTCCTTTAAGGGTTCAAAGTGGCTACAAGAATGTTCTTGCTTAAATAACTTTGAGAAAAAAGGGTGAAATACTTTTGTGGTCATCATCACCATCATCATCTTTGTTATGTTTGTTTCCTTGTTCCCTGTTAGATTTATGACATTCTTGGAGATTTTTATTGACATTTTTGTGAAAAGCTAATTTTTTTCTGGGTGGTAGGAGGAAGGCGTTGAACCATAAAAATGTTAATTTGTAAACAAATTAAAAATGCCATTTTAAAAAAGAGAAAGAGAATATTTAAAAGGATATTTTCCAGCTCTATATAAGACTTGGATTTTTAAATAATACTTTTTCCATGACTACATAAGGCATAGATTTGTTAAAGAATTTTTTTCGATGACTATCCTAGGGAATGTGCCCACTCTCGGAAAACCCAACCTACTATGAAAAAGCAAAGAAAAAGAAAACCAAACCCCCTAATGTTGACCCCGCTAACGCATAAAGAACCACGATCTGCGAATCTGCACTTGGAATGAGCGCACGTTGTACAGAACAGGCACAGTGTTCGTTTTGACGGATGTACTCAAGAAGTACAAAGCCGATATTATTGCCTTACAGGAAATGTGATAGAAAGGGACTGGCGTAAGTAAATCAGATGATTACGCCCTGTATTATAGCTGCCATGAAACGAGACATGAATTTGGCTGCGGATTTATGGTTAATAGGAGAATAAAAGATCTCGTCTCCAGATTCACCCCAGTAGATGAGCGAATTGCTATAATCCGTATAAAGGCGAAGTTCTTCTACATCAGTCTCAATTGCGGCCATGCTCCGAGATTTTAATGCTAGGAGATTTTAATGCAAAAATCAGAAGGGAAAATATCTTTGGCCCCACCGTCGGAAATTTCAGCCTCCATGAAGAAACATCAGACAACGGCATGAGGTTGATTGACTTCGCGGAAGCAAAAAACATGATAGTTAGCAGCACCAGATTCAAGCATATCGATATACACAAGGCATATCGATATACACAAGGTCTTGTGGCACCCAAGGTACGCACCCGTCTTAATGTAGCAGCAAAGGTGCGATTTAAAGTAACACGGAAATTTGACGTCGAAAAGCTGCAAACACAACAGATAGCAGAAGCCTACTCCGCTTAACTTACCCAACTGCTTGACGAAAGCACCCCTTGTCTCAATAATAATATAGAAGCACAATGGCAGAGAATTGCCCAGTCCCCACAAACTGCAGCAAAAGCAACACTTGTTTACCAAAGACCACCATCAAGAAATCCGTGGTACGATCAGGAGTGTCGTAATGCTACTGATATGAAAAACGCAGCGTATAGGGCAACCCTGCGGACACACGTAATGCGATGGAGAACTATCGAGAGAAAAGGAGAGAGGATAAAGGTATTTTCAGAAAAAAGAAGAAAGAGCAAGAAAAAACGTGTGCGTGAGCAAATCGAGATGTACAGGAGCCAGAATGAAAACACCAAACCGAAGGATTTAGTGCAGGGACATTCTCCTGTAGAGATGAAGAAGGAAACCTGGTGACAGATACAAACAGCGTGCAGAGGATGGATCTGGAAGAAGCATTTTGAAAAACTTGTGGTATCAAATAGTAGTAGCATACCCCAGAACCAATAATAGATGACGGTATAGAGTATATACCACCTAGCCAAGATGAAGTCAGAATAGCAATCAATCGGCTGAAGAATAATAAAGCAGCAGGTGTCGATGGGTTACAAGCCGAACTATTCAAGACTGGTGGTCAGATGCTGGTAAGGAGCATGCACCAGCTGATTTGTAGAATTTGGCTAGAGGAATGCATGCCCAATGATTGGAATCTCAGCATCCTGTGTCCAGTGCACAAAAAAGGATACAAGACGATATCTGATAACTATAGAGGAATACGTCTCCTTCCCATCGCATATAAAGTGCTATCCAGCGTGCTGTGTGAACGACTGAACCCAATGGTCAATGACATTATTGGACCATACCAATGTGGCTTCAGACCTGGCAAATCCACAATTGACCAGATTTTCACTCTGCGTCAAATCCTGGAAAAAAACACACGAAAATCACATCGACACATTCCACCTATTCGTCGACTATAAAGCCGCATTCGACAGCCCTATCCGTTCAGAGGTGTATAAAGCCATGTCTGCGTTTTGCATTCCGGCAATATTAATATGGCTATGCAGGATAACTTTAAGTGGCACAAGATCAGCTGTTAATGTGGCAAAGGACCTCTCGGAGCCCTTTAATACCGAACGAGGATTCAGACAAGGTGATAGTTTGTCGTGTGACCTTTTTAACGTCCTGCTGGAAAAGGTCATACGAGAGGCAAAAGTGAGCAGAAATGGCACTCTGTACACCAAACAATACATGTTACTCGTCTACGCCGACGACATCGACATAATGGGTCGAACATTGAGAGCGGTAACAACCACCTTTGAACAAATTGAAAAGGAGTCTGCAAAAGTGGGTCTGGCACTAAACGGCGAGAAGACCAAGCTAGTGGTATCAACGCGCAAGACGTCCAGTAGACTCGGACCAACTGTGGAACTTGAGAACTACAGCTTTGAGGCAGTCAAAGATTTTAAATACCTTGGTACCGCCATAAAATAAACGAATGAAATCAGTTTTGAAATTCGGAGAAGGATAGTGATGGCCAACCGATGCTACTATGGTCTGAGCAAACAACTCAACAGAAAGGCCAACTCCCGCCAGACCAAACTCACACTCTACAAGACGCTGATACTACCCGTGCTGTTATACGGATCTGAAGCTCGGCTTATGGAACGAAAGTTCTGAAACAAGCCAGCTAAGTAAGTATCCTAGGGATTTCTTAAAGAATATTTTTTTTCAATGACTATAAAAGGCGTGGATTTTTTAAAGAATATTTTTTTTGTAATGTTTTTTGAATGGTTCATATAATTCCTCTTTAAAGTTATTCAATTGTTGCCTTATATAACAGAGTTATCTGAAAGAGGAAATTATATTTCATAACTCTTAACGGTAACCTATGTAAAACACTTTCCATTGTCCTTGTGAGATAAGTAGATTAAAAGATTATCCTTTGGAATGGATGAACAAAAAGCCAAGTACAAAAATATAAACCTTTTGCACATGCCAACATATTCGATAAGGAAAAAGGAAATGTTTACTGTAGCAACATCAGCTTGGACATATACTGACACATATGTATTGTTCAAATATGTGTATGTAAATATTATGACAATCATATGTAGTGTTCATATGAACATAATAATTTTGTAAAAAATCTACACTAGTATCCTTACAATTTGTTAACTACAGTGGACCGCAGATAAATTAATTTTATAAAAGTTTCTAGTGAGGATATTTTTAATGTTAGTGCGTTACAATTATCGATAGTGAACTGTAACATAAAACCCAAACTTCTTATGCCTCAGTACTTATGAATTCCATTCAACATTCACCTGTTAATGAAAGTTTCATGGAATTTGTACACAACTAACACATGCAGTGTATATTTTTGATCTTCAGAACTAAGTTAATTAGTGTTGTAGGACTTCATTCAGTATTTCATATTCACAATGACAATCAAACAATAACTTCTATTGTTTAGCACTCACACACACACACCATGAACATTAATGTGCCGACCCCAACATAATAATACACATACGAATTCTTGAATATATGTGTGTGTGTTTGGGTGTAAAAATCATCAAATATCATATCTAAGAAATTGATTATATCATTTGAAGCTCTAGAACGTGACACACAAAGACTTCATTGTGTGTTAGTTGGGAACAATAGCTAATGGAATTGGTTGATGAAAATATGAAAGAAAAATGTTGTGTTATACAAAATGTATTCAACTTACAAACGTATGTTTCGAAATATATATTGTATTTCAATTCAAAGAAATATATATTCTATAATAAAATGAAAAAAACTTTTTCAATAAATATGGATTATGAAATGAAAGGGAAAAAATTGAAAAGGAATTTCATTTGTATTCAAAGGCTTGTAAAAACAATTCTGTTAAATTTGAATATAGTAAGGATTGCGTCCAAGGACAATTTAAGAACGACAATTTACAGGTGAGGATTTTCTAAAAATTGTTCTTCATAGCCTATATAGGAGTGGATCTTTTAAAGAATATTTTTCCATGACCTATATATAGGCTTGAATTTTTTAAAAATATTTTTTCATGTCCTATATGCCCGCAACTTTTTTTTAGCGAATATAGGAAATATTTAAACATGTATTAACATATTATTTTATTTTCACAGCAAACTGCACATGTCAGAAAAAAACAATCCACACATTAATATCGACCATAAATTAAATTTGACTACCACTTAGTACCAAATTTCATGATTCGAGCTCTAAAGGTTCACACAAATCCAAATTTTCTATTTAGCACACAATATTTCCATAAGTACCCTCTCCAACCATCCAACAAAACTTCACGCATACCCCGATCCTACACCCCTACAATGATTCCAAATTCACATTTCAGGATTCAAATTCTATGGGTTCACCCACAATTTAAATTGTACCACATTTAGTACACAGTAGTACGAATTTTCAAAACTTCCTACATACCCCAATCCTACACCCCCACAGTGATCCTAAATCCATGTTTAAGGATTCTAACTATATCGGTTCACCCACAATTCAATTGTACCAAATTTAGTACATAGTAGTACTTATTTCCGAAACCTCCTTTCTACCCAAACCTACACTCCCACAGTCATCCTAAATCCAAGTTTCAGGATTCCATTTCCATTGGTGCACCCGCAATTCAAATTGTACCATATTTAGTACATAGTTGTTCCAATTTCCAAAACTTCCTACATACCCCAATCCTACACCCCCACAGCCATCCTAAATTTAAGTTTCAAGATTCCAACTTTATCGGTCGACCCACAATTCAAATAGTACCAACTTTAGTGCACAGTAGTACGAATTTCCAAAACTTCCTACTTAACCCAAACCAACACCCCCATAGTGATCCTAAATCCAAGTTTCAGGATTCCAACACTATCGGTTAACCCACTATTCAAATTGTACCAAATTTAGTACATAGTAGTACGAATTTCCACATTGATACTAAATTTCATGATTTCAACTCTATCACTTCACCCACAATTGTAATTGTACCAAATTTAGTACATAGTAGTACGAATTTCCAAAACTTCCTACATACCCCAATTCTATACCCCCACAGTGATCCTGACTCAAATTTTCATGATTCTAGCTCTATTGGTTCACCTAAAATTCAAATTGTACCAAATTTAGTACCATTTAGTACCCATAAGTATTAATTTGTTAAACTGAATCCTGACCCTAACCCTACATCCCTACAATGATCCTAACTCCAAATTTCATTTTTCCAGCTCTAACGGTTCACCCAAATCCAAATTGTACCAATTATAGTACTTTTCGTACACATAAGTAAAAATTTTCCAAAACTACGTACATATCCTAATCCTACACTCCGACGGTAATATTACTTTCAATTTTCAGGATTCCAGCTCGATTTGTACCTTTAAATCAAATTTATACCAAATATAGTACTTTTCGTACACATGAGTACACGCTTTCCAAACTCTCCTCATATCGACCCTACTTCTCAACCTTAATTTGCATTCCAAATTTCAAGTTTTTAGTTCAATCCATTCACATGCTACGAAATTGTACCAAATTTACTACATCTCAGTACTTTTCGGATATTTATAGATCGAATATCCAAAATTTGGTACATCCTATTCCTTTGCTACATCTACACTCCATCAGTGACCCTCAATCCAAATTTCAGAGTTCTAGCTCTACTGGTTCGCAAAATACAAATGATACCACATTTAGTAGGGGAGACTGGGGCACCTTCGGCATTGCGGCACATTCGTCATTCGCGTTTTCGATATGAAGCTCTTACCGTGCATCACTAGCAAATTAAAACAGAATATAACCTTTAGAGGGTCTGAATTCCAACCAGACTGATAGCGGTGATAATTACCAGTCAATGACTGTGGTGCCGAATGTGCCCCATCAAATGCCGAAGTTACCCCGCGTAGGTTTAAAGAACATTTTTGAAGGAACTATCCTAAGGCGTGGATTTTTTAAAGAACATTTTTACAGGAACTGTCCTAAGGCGTGGATTTTTTAAAGAACATTTTTGCAGGAACTATCCTAAGACGTGGGTTTTTTAAAGAACTTTTTTTGCAGGAACTAAAAAAGACGTGGATTTTTTAAAGAACTTTTTTTAAAGAATATTTGTATATAAGGCATGGATTTTTTAATGAATATATTTTGTACACTAAAACCTTGTTTCAAAAGTATAACAATTTATGTTGACAATGAAAATCCTTCCGTATTTATTTACCAAAACTTTGTACAGCATTGTACAAATTTTCTTTCCAAACTTATGAATCGTGTTTATGTCTTCTCATCTTATTTACCAACTTGTAATTTTATTTATGAAGAGACGGACTTAATTCGACATGCTCCAGCTGGAGGTGGCAAATGAAGTACCAAAGTTTCAACGCAAAAACAATGTCTCTATTTTCCACCTAGAATATTATTAGAATTTATTTGTTCCAAAGTGGAGAAAACATCACCTTGCCCGCCTTTTTTCTGTTTAACTTACAAAGTCCACCAATGAAAATAGACATTTAAGATTTTTTGCAAAAAAATATTTCACAGAAGTAAACAACGTTTTCAACAATTTTTGAAATGTTGTTGATGTATAGATGCGTGTGTGTATGTGTGTTGGGTTCTTTCTACTTCAATCCTGCCTTACAATGAAATGCCTCAATGTCAGTTTTGTGTCCGATGTCTATTTTTAGTTTTAACCAAGAGAACTTTGACGTTAAATAACTATTGATTGTTGGCTAAAGTTGTCAAAGGAAGATGGAAAGAATGGAAGAGCGAAATAGTTAGAATTCACCCGGTTGAATGATTCAAAGTGTGTAACGATGGGGTTTATGTGGTTCACCAAGAAATACGAATGTGAGTTGGATTGGGAAAGGGTTGGGTGGGTGTTAAGTTGTAACTTGTTGCAAGATTATTTTTATTACTCTGAATCCAATCACAACAATCTTTCGTCTTTTTTTCTTTACTTTTGTTTTGTTGCATGAGAAATCTGAAGAATTGCGGCTTAGGAAAATGTTAACATGCAAACAGTAGATTGTGAACGTCTGCGACATAATGTCGTATACGTTATGCATTAAATGGATGTCGTTTTACATTAATCATACTGACAGGTGTACCAGTGTAACAGACGGTGGAAAATGACCTACTACTACTTTGAAGACAAAGTTGGAAGATAGATTGGTAACATTAAGATTATTGAATTTTTAAAGTATAACAAATAAATATTTAATATAGGTAGCTTGGAAATCTTAAAGGATATTTTTTCAATGGCTATTCTAAGGCGTGGAATTTTTAAAGTATATTTGCTTAAAGGACTAGCCTAAGGCGTGGATTTTTTAAATAATATTTTTCAAGGACTAGCCTAAGGAGTGGATTTTTTAAACAATACTTTTCAAGGACTAGCCTAAGGCGTGGATTTTTTAAAGAATACTTTTTAAGGACAAGCCTAAGGCATGGATTTTTTAAAGAATACTTTTCAAGGACTAGCCTGAGGCGTAGATTTTTTAAAGAATACTTTTCAAGGACTAGCCTGAGGCGTGGATTTTTTAAAGAATACTTTTCAAGGACTAGCCTGAGGCGTGGATTTTTTAAAGAATACTTTTCAAGAACTAGCCGAAGGCGTGGATTTTGTTAAAGAATAATTTTCAAGGACTAGCCTATGGCGCGGATTTTTTAAATAATACTTTTCAAGGACTAGCCTAAGGCGCGGATTTTTTAAATAATACTTTTCAAGGACTAGCCTAAGCGGCGGATTATATAAATAATACTTTTCAAGGACTAGCCTAAGGCGCGGATTTTTTAAATAAAACTTTTCAAGGACTAGCCTAAGGCGCGGATTTTTTAAATAATACTTTTCAAGGACTACCCTAAGGCGCGGATTTTTTAAATAAAACTTTTCAAGGACTAGCCTAAGGCGCGGATTTTTTAAATAATACTTTTCAAGGACTAGCCTAAGGCGTGGATTTTTAAAGAACACTTTTAAAGGACTTGATACTTTAATATTCCTACATTTGATTCGATACTCAACTAATATTGTTCGAACCCTTAAAGGATCTCCTTCATACTTTTATAAAATAAGTCCCAATTACTAATATAGGTTTAATAGGCAATATTGCTGAGCTAACTAAATATTTGCTCATGAGCCATATATGTACATAGTCCTGAAAATAATTCTTGGAAATTATCATCACAATTTTGTAAAATAAAACTGGCAATGTCGTGGAAAAACCACACCACACACACATACATACATTTCGACAACACAATTTTTCCCATATATGGCAAAATTTATTCATGTGTAACGAAGACAACAACAAAAACAAGCATGTCGAAAATTTTGTTGCAATGGCATTGAAATAAATTCCATAAAAAATTATGTTTGCGTATTTTTTTGCAAGGTCATAAACATGGTTTTTGTTGTTGTTCTGGTCGTTGTTTAAACGACGTCATAGTGCTTTGTAAAATATGCATCAATCTCTAATTTTGTTTAACATTTCAAATCTATTTTTGGATAATTTTATATTGGGAAAAATAACATGGTTTGGATAAATTTAAACACAGGTTGAGTGGCTGCAGGCAGGCCGGCTGGCGTTGTTGGTACATTGTGGCGTATTTGTGCGTATCATAATCATACACCATCGAGGCATTTTAGAGGAGGTGCGATGAAGATTAGAGAGATTTTCTACACACTCAGCTAACCACAGCAGATAAATTCAAGGACGCAAAGAATTAATGCTTATTTAAGTAAATTTTAATTTGAGGCATTGAATTATACGAGCTGGTCATATTGTCGGGCAAATAGTGAAGTACTGAATCTACAAAAACAAGCAATTTAATAAATTTATTCCTTTATAAAATATTATTTTAAAAGTCCACGCCTTGTAGCAGTCCTTGCAAAAAATATTCTTTTAAAAATCCGCGCCTTGTAGTTGTCCTTGAAAAATATTATTTTAAAAGTCCACGCCTTGTAGTAGTCCTTGAAAAAGTATTCTTTTAAAAACCCACGCCTTGCTTAGTAGCCCTTGAAAAACTATTCTTTTAAAAATCCACGCCTTGTAGTAGTCCTTGCAAAAAATATTCTTTTAAAATCCACGCCTTGTAGTAGTCCTTCCAAAATAAATATTCTTTTAAAAATCCACGCCTTGTAGTAGTCCTTGCAAAAAATATTCTGTGATGATCCTGGAAAAACTATTCTTTACAAAATCCGCCCAATGATTTAGCCATCCTATTCAATGTCAGTGACTGGGTAATTGAACTCCAAACATCCGTAGATTGTCCATGTGTGTGTACATGTTCGTCCTGCAGTTCCACTATATTAAATGATTAAACAAACATAGAAAGTAAACATGCCTGCCTGCCAGTGTGTCACACTGGAGATAGGCATCGAACGGAAATTGCACACCATAGACCAGAAAATGAATGTCCTATTGCCTAGAATGCAAGCATGTGATTTGTGGCTTTTATCATCATTGAGAGAAATACTATTACAATTACATGTCACACATACACACACAAATACACATATTACATCTGCTACTCGTATTGCTGATTGCATGTTTACTATTTCAAACAGAAACGCACACACACACGCACATGATTGCTTGGCCAATAGACAACTCCCTTTGGAAACACGCACTAAAAGCAAAAACTTTAATATACCAGCAGACAATGAATGGTCAACATGGACGGGTACGTTTTCATTTGGACAAGAAATTCTATTACGCCACGGTTCCATTTCGTTGGTGGTGAAAAAAAAACTCGCCTAAGTGATTTGTTTGTTGCCGCATCAACACCCCGCCAGTGAGTGGTCAACCAACCATCAATTGTAATTTTTATATTTTTAATGGAAATTAATTTTCAATTTAATTGAAAAACAAAAGGATTTCTTAAAGAATATTTTTCCAGGACTACTACAAGGCGTGGATTTCTTAAAGAATATTTTTTTAAGGACTATCACAGGGCGTGGATTTCTTAAAGAATATTTTTTTAAGGACTATCACAAGGCGTGGATTTCTAAAAGAATTTTTTTCAAACACTGTCACAAGGCGTGGATTTCTAAAAGAATATTTTTCAAGGACTATCACAAGGCGTGGATTTCTTAAAGAATATTTTTTAAGGACTATCACAAGGCGCGGATTTCTTAAATAATATTTTTTTAAGGACTATCACAAGGCGTGGATTTCTTAAAGAATATTTTTTAAGGGCTATCACAAGGCGTGGATTTCTTAAAGAATATTTTTTAAGGACTATCACAAGGCGCGGATTTCTTAAATAATATTTTTTTAAGGACTATCACAAGGCGTGGATTTCTTAAAGAATATTTTTTAAGGGCTATCACAAGGCGTGGATTTCTTAAAGAATATTTTTTAAGGGCTATCACAAGGCGTGGATTTCTTAAAGAATATTTTTTTAAGGAATATCACAAGGCGTGGATTTCTTAAAGAATATTTTTTTAAGGAATATCACAAGGCGTGGATTTCTTAAAGAATATTTTTTTAAGGAATATCACAAGGCGTGGATTTCTTAAAGAATATTTTTTTAAGGAATATCACAAGGCGTGGATTTCTTAAAGAATATTTTTTTAAGGAATATCACAAGGCGTTGATTTCTTAAAGAATATTTTTTTAAGGAATATCACATGGCGTGGATTTCTTAAAGAATATTTTTTTAAGGAATATCACAAGGCGTGGATTTCTTAAAGAATATTTTTTTAAGGAATATCACAAGGCGTGGATTTCTTAAAGAATATTTTTTTAAGGAATATCACAAGGCGTGGATTTCTTAAAGAATATTTTTTTTAAGGAATATCACAAGGCGTGGATTTCTTAAAGAATATATTTTTTAAGGAATATCACAAGGCGTGGATTTCTTAAAGAATATTTTTTTAAGGAATATCACAAGGCGTGGATTTCTTAAAGAATATTTTTTTAAGGAATATCACAAGGCGTGGATTTCTTAAAGAATATTTTTTTAAGGAATATCACAAGGCGTGGATTTCTTAAAGAATATTTTTTTAAGGAATATCACAAGGCGTGGATTTCTTAAAGAATATTTTTTTAAGGAATATCACAAGGCGTGGATTTCTTAAAGAATATTTTTTTAAGGAATATCACAAGGCGTGGATTTCTTAAAGAATATTTTTTTAAGGAATATCACAAGGCGTGGATTTCTTAAAGAATATTTTTTTAAGGAATATCACAAGGCGTGGATTTCTTAAAGAATATTTTTTTAAGGAATATCACAAGGCGTGGATTTCTTAAAGTTTAAATGTGTTGAAACTTTAAAATGTGTTGAAATACCATTGTGTGTGTTTGTGTTTAGTTCACATCCTGAAAAAAATAGAAGAAGACTAATGCTTCAAACATTTGTCAATTACACATTTAACACCAGCCAGTCAGTCATTCAGTCATCAAAGTCAAACATCATCCCATATCATGAATGGATGGGGCAAACACATTGCCGCTGTTCATCATGTTCATTTCTGTTGTATGGCAACAAAGATTGGAAAGAACATTCTCCATCCCCCCGTCCCCTCAATCCTGAACCGCCATCAATCAAAGAGACAAAGAAAAAAAGGAATGTTATTAGAATTATTGGGTACGTTGTTAAGTTACAAATCATAATGCCAATGGCAAGGAAGTTTTTCAGTTTTTTTCCAGTGCAGATGATTCCATTGTAAAATGTTCCTAAACTATAAGTTACATACAGTACACACTGGATATATAATATTTGAGTTTTATTTATGACCAAAAAAAGGATGTTCTAAATTTTGTTATCCAAAGTTCTCAATTGACAACTTCTTGAATATGTTGCACTTTTTTATGATGCCATGTTATTTTTTCACTGGTTACATTTATCCAACATTGACTGTAGGAGAGATTCTGTTTTTTTTTTTTTTTTTTTGTATATTAGTTCATCATTGTAAATTCATACAAAAGAATCCCATTACATGGTATAGCTATAGTTCGATATGGCTTTTTAGAATTGGATAGGGTTTTCTATTTCTTCGAAGTGGAAATAAGAACTACAACCATTTATAAGAAATGCATTTAGCGTTGATAAGGGTATGGCTGAGGAAAGGACATCATCCTTTGACAGCAACACGTTTACAAATTGTTCAACTTCAAAGTGAGCGATAACACAAGATTTATGGGTTTCATTGGAAACACAAACTCCGTATAGGTTGTGGATTTTTTAACGAATATTTTTTCCATCTCGTGGCGTGGATTTTTAAAGAAAGAATGAGCGAGTTGCTATAATCCGTATAAAAGCGGAGTTCTTCTACATCAGTCTCATTTGCGCCCACGCTCCGATCGAAGATAAAGTGGACAGACCAAAAATATATTTTACGAGCACATGACATTAAAATTCTGCTAGGAGATTTTAATGCAAAAATCGGAAGGGAAAATATCTTTGGCCCCACCGTCGGAAAATTCAGCCTCCATGAAGAAACATCAGACAACGGCATGAAGTTGATTGACTTCGCGGCAGCAAAAAACATGGTAGTTAGCAGCGCCAGATTAAAGTATCTCGATATACAAAAGGCCACTTGGATTTCTCCCGATCAATCAATGAGAAATCAAATCGATCATGTTGTGATAGACGGAAAGCATTCATCCAGTGATGTAGCAGGAAAGGTGCGATCTAATGTAACACGGAAACTCGACGTCGAAAAGCTGCAAACACAACATGTGGCTTGACGAAAACACTTCTTGCCCCGATAATAATATAGAAGCACAATGGCAAAGAATTGCCCACTCCATACACATTGCAGCAAAAGCAATACTTGTGTACCAAAACCCACCATCAAGAAATCCATGCTACGATCAGGAGTGTCGTTATGCTACTGATGCGTATAGGGCAACCCTGCAGAAATTAGCAACACGCAATGTGATGGAGAATTATCGAGAGAAAAGGAGAGAGGAGAAACGTATTTTCAGAAAAAAAGAAGAAATAACAAGAAAAACGTGAGGGTGAACAAATCGAGATGTACAGGAGTCAGAATGAAGTCCGAAAATTGTACCAACGAGTAAAACACCAAACCGAAGGCTTTAGTGCAGGCACATTCTCCTGTAGAGATGAAGAAGGAAACCTGGTGACAGATACAGACAGCGTGCTGAGGATCAGGAAGAGGCATTTTGAAAAACTTCTGGTATCAAATAGTAGCGGTGAAGAGGATACCCCAGAGCCAAGATGAGGTCAGAATAGCAATCAATCGACTGAAGAATAATAAAGCAGCAGGTGCCGATGGTTTAAAAGCCGAACTATTCAAGACTGGTGGTCAGATGCTGGTAAGGAGCATGCACCAGCTGATTAGTACAATTTGGCTAGAGGAAAGCATGCCCAATGATTGAAACCTCAGCATCCTGTGTCCTGTGCACAATAAAGTAGACAAGACGATATGTGCCAACTATAGAGGAATAAGTCTCCTTCCCATCGCATATAAAGTGGTATCCAGCGTCCCGTGTGAACGACATTATTGGATCATACAAATGCGGCTTCAAACCTGGCAAATCCACCATTGACCAGATTTTAGCTCTGCGCCAAATCTTGGAAACCTTACGAAAAACACATCGACACATTCCAACTATTTGTCGACTATAAAGTCGCATTCAATAGCCCTATCCGTTCAGAGGTATTTAAAGCCATGTCTGCGTTTGGCTATGCAGGATAACTTTAACTGGCACAAGATCAGCAGTTAAAGTCGGAAAGGACCTCTTACCTCGGTATTAAACCGAACGAGAATTCAGACAAGGTGATAGTTTGTGTGACCTTTTTAACATCCTGCTGGAAATGGTCATACGAGAGGCAAAGGTGAACAGAAATGACACTCTGTACACCAAATAACACATGTTACTCGCCTACGCCGATGACATCGACATAATGGGTCGCCCATTCTTTATAAAATCCACGCCTTATTGAGTTTTTGAAAAAATATTCTTTATGAGTCCTGTTTGAGTCCTTAAAAAATATTCTTTATAAAATACACGCCTTGATAGTCCTTAAAAATATAAGTTAAAACAAGTCAGGCCTTTGGTGGTCCTGAAAAATATATTGAAAAAAAATTACGCTTTGAGACTCCTGAAAATATTAAATCCACTTTTTGTGAATATTTTTCTTTTAGTCTCTGCTTCAGAAAAATATCTTCAAGGTGAAATACAAGTTATTTTCTTTTAAAAATATCCTCAGAAGGACTAATTTAAATTTGCATAATTTTCAAAATTCATAATATGCGTGTGTACGTGTGATTTTAGCATTTACATAAAAACACATACACACACTCACACAAATATTACCTCACATTAGAGGATCATAAAAATACACAGCACGTTATAATTTTTTTCCGTTTGTTGCGTAACATTGCATGGAAAAAGACGCAATCCTAGAGCAGAGAACATAAAAATTCTCAATGTCCTTGTCATAAAAACGCATTAATCCACAGCTTCTGGGAAATGCACACGAAAACAACAAAACAAAAAACAACATTGACTTCTCGTCAACGTTGTTGGTCCTGACTTTGATGTGGGAATTTCTCACATTAACGCAACAAGACACTTCGCACAACAACAACATCCCACAACCGACCTCATTTTTTGTTCTAATTATTCATAATGGGTGCAGAAACGTCTGGCCGAAGCGGACGGACGGACAGCCGACCTACGTAACAAATTGCGACCATAAACAATTTTGTTACAATTTTTTTTTGTTTCATTGGAAAAATGAAGGATTTTTTATTGTCTTTTTGCTCGAATTTGGTTTTTAGGGGCACGCTTTTTGCTGCCGTTTTGCAAAAAGATTTGCATGAGGCCGACCGGCGAGGACCGAGACGTGTGCTCGACATTTTCGGTGATCTAATTTTTTTCTTGGCAATTCTATTGTTTTAGGTGGCGTTTTGGTTCCTTTGTTTGGAATTTTTGCGACAATTGTTCTGCTTTCCATAAAAATTGGTTCATGTTTTTCTGGCCACATCATTTATTTTTTAATTATGAGGTGATTTTTTTGGGTATTACCTGGCGTATGTGATGTTTTGACTTTTGTTGTAAAAATTAGGCACGTGGAGAGGATTTTTTGGGTTTCGAGTTATTTTAAGGAACATTTGATTTTATTTATGGATTTTAAAGTATTCCGATTTTTTTGCAGAATATATATAATCTACTTTTTTAGTACCCAGTACGGGAGTTGTGGATTTTTTAAAATATATAAGGACAAGGCATGGATTTTATAAATAATATTTTGTCAAGGACTATTAGAGGCGTTGATTTTTTGAAGAATATTTTTTCAAGGACTTTATAAAGAATATTTGTTTTCAAGTACTAAATCAGGCGTGGACTTTATAAAGAATATTTTTTTCAAGGACTAAAACAGGCGTGGACTTTATAAAAATATTTTTTCAAGGACTAAAACTGGCGTGGACTTTATAAAGATTTTTTTTTCAAGGACTAAAGCAGGAGTGGATTTATAAAGAATATTTTTTCAAGGACTAAAACTGACGTGGACTTTATAAAGAATTTTTTTTCAAGGACTAAAACAGGAGTGGATTTATAAAGAATATTTTTCTTCAAGGACTAAAACAGGCGTGGGCTTTATAAAGAATATTTTTTTCAATGACTCATATAGGCGTGGACTTTATAAAGAATATTTTTTCAAGGACTAAAACAGGCGTGGACTTTATAAAGAATATTTCTTTCAAGGACTAAAACAGGCGTGGACTTTATAAAGAATATTTTTTTCAAGAACTAAAACAGGCGTGGACCTTATAAAGAATACTTTTTTCAAGGACTCAAAAAGGCGTGGATCTTATAGAATATATAGAATATTTTTTCAAGGACTCAAACAGGCGTGGACCTTATAAAGAACATTTTTTTTAAGGACTCAAACTGGCGTGGATCTTATAAAGAATATTTTTTCAAGGACTCAAACAGCCGTGGACCTTATAAAGAATATTTTTTAAGGACTCAAACTGGCGTGGATCTTATAAAGAATATTTTTTTCAAGGACTAAAACAGGCGTGGACTTTATAAAGAATATTTTTTTCAAGGACTAAAACAGGCGTGGACTTTATAAAGAAAATTTTTCCAAGGACTAAAACAGGCGTGGACTTTATAAAGAATATTTTTTTCAAGGACTAAAGCAAGCGTGGACGTTATAAAGAAAAACAGGCGTGGACGTTGTAAAGAATATTTTTTCAAGGACTAATATAGGCGTGGATTTTATAAAGAATATTTTTTCAAGGACTCAAACAGGAGTGGATTTTATAAAGAATATTTTTTCAAGGCCTAAAAAAGGCGTGAACTTTATAAAGAATATTTTTTCAAGGACTAAAACAGGCGTGGACTTTATAAAGAATATTTCTTTCAAGGACTAAAACAGGCGAGGACTTTATAGAGAATATTTTTTTTGAAGGACTCAAACAGGAGTGGATTTTATAAAGAATATTTCTTTCAAGGACTAAAACAGGCGAGGACTTTATAGAGAATATTTGTTTGAAGGACTTAAACAGGCGTGGACTTTATAAAGAATATTTTTTTCAAGGACTAAAACAGGCGTGGACTTTATAAAGAATATTTTTGCAAGGACTAAAACAGGCATGGACTTTATAAAGAATATTTTTTTGAAGGACTTAAACAGGCGTGGACTTTATAAAGAATATTTTTTCAAGGTCTAAAACAGGCGAGGACTTTATAGAGAATATTTTTTTCAAGGACTAAAACAGGCGTGGACTTTATAAAGAATATTTTTTTCAAGCACTAATATAGGCGTGGATTTTATAAAGCATATTTTTTCAAGGACTCAAACAGGAGTGGATTTTATAAAGAATATTTTTTCAAGGCCTAAAAAAGGCGTGAACTTTATAAAGAATATTTTTTCAAGACCTAAAACCGGCGTGGACTTTATAAAGAATATTTTTTCAAGGACTAAAACAGGCGTGGACTTTATAAATAATATTTTTTTCAAGACCTAAAACCGGCGTGGACTTTATAAAGAATATTTTTTCAAGGACTAAAACAGGCGTGGACTTTATAAAGAATATTTTTTTCAAGGACTAAAGCAAGCGTGGACGTTATAAAGAAAAACAGGCGTGGACGTTGTAAAGAATATTTTTTCAAGGACTAATATAGGCGTGGATTTTTTAAAGAATATATTTCAAGGACTAATATAGGCGTGGATTTTATAAAGAATATTTTTTTCACGGACTAATATAGGCGTGGATTTTATAAAGAATATTTTTTTCATGGACTAATATAGGCGTGGACTTTATAAAGAATATTTTTTTTCAAGGACTAAAACAGGCGTGGACTTATAAAGAATATCTTCTTCAAGGACTCAAACTGGATTTTAAGGATTATTGAAGATTTTTAAATAGCATTTTTCAAGGACTAACACAGGTGTGAATTTTATAAAGAATCCAGAGGTGAATTTTTTAGGAATATTTTTTCTAGGGCCATTACAGAGATTGATTTTTTAAAATTATTTTTTAAAATATTTCAGACCCAATACTTTAGTGGATTTTTTAAATGTAATTTTTTCAAATTTTTACAAATTATAGTTTTGAAGTAATAAATGTTTTTTGAAGTCCCTAATCTGAAACAAACATTAGGACTGAAAATTCGTCCCCTACCTTCAAAACATCTAACCTAAAAATCTCAATATGGAAATAATTGTTGTAAAAGTGCAATGTTTTTGGAAAAAAAATCATAATCCTCAACAACAACAACAAACAAAAAATGTAAAACAATCAAGCCATTTATTGCTCTTCATAAAATTACGTAAGCATCGGTCGTACAAGGACATGCGACCGAATGAAAACGATACAATTCATTGTTATGTAAGAGCAGAGAAGTGCGACCACCGCGATTATTGGCGGCAATGATGTTGTTGTTGCTGTGGTATTAGTTCCTTGAATTATACGCAACAATTTTATGTCCGGCTGTGTGCCTGGCAGGCGAGATTACGCAACGCAATTATTCGAACGCATTTACAGCGACATATAGGCCACATGACAGGATGCTAGACAGCCAACCAGGATAAGAACGCAATGTTATGTAACAATTTTTATGATATGACGTAAGAAGTAGGTAGGCCGGAGGTGGGGGATTAAGTGTAATGCATTACAATTAAGTGATCTCTTTATGACAGGGCAGTTAAAAAATTCAGGACATTCAGGACAACCAGGTCAATGGTATGCAGAGTCCTTCGTTGCTTTGGTCATGGTCTCATTGTTCTCAAAAAACAGCAGAGTTTCTATTTTATTTATGATCCGAATGTTTTTGTAATGCGGGCTGGCGTAAAATTACGTCAAATTCTTGGCAAAAAACAAGGACATTTTTCGTTTAAAAGGTAATTTAAAATTCGGCAACGCAACTATTTTTATGTAACGGAAAATATGTTTTTCTGCGAAATTTTCGACAAATTTGGTGGAAGTAATTTTTTTGTTGGTTTTGTTATTATCCACAAGAACACACTTCGCTATGGGCTGTGCCGATTTTTTTTTTTGTTTGGGAAAAACAAAAATTTGAACTAATTTTTTTTTTCTGTGGCCATCACTTCATTAGCATATTTGGCCAAAGAAGACGTCAATCTCTTGATGTTGTTTGTTTGTTTGCTGCTTGCTTTCTTCGATCGTCGTCATCATCATAATTATGATGACCTCAGCACCAACCTCATCATCGTCGATGAGGCTGGTGATGGGTTATTTGTTTTGTGTAGAAGTCCATGGATGTATGGCGTGGAGAATTCTATTTTATGCCATCACTCTTTCTTCGCTCGCTGGAGAATGAGTAAAACGCGTCTGTGTGTGGGTGGTTGGCTTTTCTGTTTATACAGCGTGGCCCACATAGTTGTGGGAACATACCGGCAGTGGCCGTTCCTGGAGGAGTATTTTTTTCGAAAATCTACTACCGCCAAATGATGCTGCTGCTGCTGTTGTTCATTCATACAAAAATAACTTCCAGTAAGCATGTTGTTTGTTCGATCGCTTGTTTGTTGTTGGCTGGCTGGCAATGGGGTTTAGGTCATCATCTTGGGATAGCATTTATTGCGCCTCAACATTAACCATTTCGTATTAAAAAAATATGTTTGTATAAAACAAAAAATAAATTCCGACCCGTCTGTTCCGGTAAAAAATAATTTGTATATGGAACAAAGGTCTCTGCAGCAGCCAAAACGACCAATAAAAGAAAACATGCATCGAACTACGTTCAGAACGAACAAGCGAACAAACAAATATATTAATTTTTAATGACGTTATACAAAAATTGTTTTCCATTCATAATCAATGAAATTCAATGGACAGACGGTCTGACGGAATCTCTGGCCGTTTGGCTGGAGGAAAATGGGGAATATTGTGATCATAGTGGGTGGCTATACCCTACACTGTAGCAAAGGGGAAATATATATTGTTTCATAACATCTTGTAAGACAATTTTCTTTTAAGAATATTTTTTCAAAAAAATATTATTTTATTTTTCGCAAAGAGTAAAATTTTTTTAAAAGGAACACCATAGTGTAGATTTTTAAAAATATATTTTTTTATAAGTTACAAATTTCGTGAATATTTTAATTTAATTTTAGGACCTTACAGGCATGGATTTTTTAAATATGTCATTAAGAACTGCAAAGGCAGTCAAAGACCTCCAACGGCTTTTGATTGTTTTAACAAGTAAGGAAAGTAGTAAAGTCGGACTGGGCCGACTATATGACACCATTTACCACTTTGGGTATATTCTACATAGTCTCCAAACAGCCGTCGCCTATTCGAAAGAACATTGACATGAAATTGAACGAAAGATATTTAGGGACTTTGGCACACCATTTACCTTAAATCGGACGAAAATATATATATGGGAGCTATATCTAAAACTGAACCGATATTCACGAAACTAAACACACATCATTCTAGACTTAATTCAGTACGCTCTGCCAAAATTCGTGCAAATCGAAGGATATATAGGGACTTTGGTGCACCATTAACCTTAAATCGAACTAATTATATATGGGAGTTATATCTACATCTGTACCGATTTCCACGAAACTTAGCACACATCATACTAAACATAATCCAGTACGCTATGTCAAATTTCGTGCATATCGAAAGATTTTTAGGAACTTTGGCGCACCATTTACCTTAAATCGGACGAAAATATATATGGGAGCTATAACTAAAACTGAACCGATATTCACGAAGCTTAACAAACATCATTCCAGACTTAATTCAATACGCTGTGTCAAATTTCGGGCAAATCGAAAGGTATACATATAGGGGCTTTGGTTCACCATTTACATTAAATCGAACAAAAATGTATATGGAAGCTATATCTAAATCTGAACCGATTTTCACAAAACATAGCACACATCATTGTGGACCTAATTCAGTACTCTATGCCAAATTTCGTGCAAATCGAGGGATATATAAGGACTTTGTTGCCTATATCGGTCAAAAATATATATGGGATGAATATCTAAATCTAAACCGATTTTAAAAAGTGACTTGTGCCAAATTTCATCCAAATCGGATAATAAATGTGACCTATAATTTGAGAATATTGGATGAGGCGTGGATGTTAAAAAAAAAACAATATTTTTTTTTCAAAGCCCAACAAAGGCTTTGATATTTAAAAAAAAATATTTTTTCATAGACCAACAAAGGCGAGGATATTAAATTTTTTTTTCAAAGACCGAAAAATTCGCCGATTTAAAAAAAAAGTATTTTCCAAGGACCACTAGTTTTCTTAAGGAAAACCCCACCCCCATTCTCGATTTTAATTTTTCAAGATTTTCAATGGGCTGGTAAATGAATATAAATGCTTGTTAAAGTTTGTAACTTTGCACATATATATAATTGAAGATTTAAAAGAGAAGAAAAATAATTTACAAAAAATTTTTGTTATTGTTTTGTTGTTGTTTTTTGTAATTAAAGAAAAGTCCTTATTTTTGATGGCGGGCATGATAACTCCTCACTGGAACATCGGAAACCGAAAATTCCAACGGTGTTAGAAAGAGTACATGTCTGGTTCTCGTATGAACTGGGATTATTGACTTCGCTCTAAAATTAACAAAATGGTGGACCTTTGAAAAAATATTTTTGGAAAATCGCCGATTTTTTACCAAAAACCAAGTTAAAAAATAAGGAAGATCTTCACCTATTGGCTTTATCCTAGTTCATACGAGAGCTATACACTCCCAGAGAAAATTTGGAAT
>NW_026885973.1:0-7122 GCF_032173495.1 Musca vetustissima
CAAAGAAATTTTGTGAGAGTTATATCTCATTATACCCTACACAACTATGTTGTCAGGGTATTATAGCTTTGTGCAGCCCCAAGAGTTTGTAACGCCGCGAAATATTGGTCCTAGACCCACCTTTAAGTATACCGATCCTCATATCTAGACCAGCTGAGTCGATCTAGACATGTGTGTCCACAGGCCACAGTTATGGACCAATCTTCACGAAATTTTGCATGTAGGATGGGTTCTGCCCAATGAATACCCCTATTGTTTTTGGTAAAGATCGCTTAATATTTAGGGGATGAAATGGACCAAATACTAAATTTTTGTCGGTTTTTCTGCTCGCTCTAGAGGCCGCAATTATGACCCAAACATCGCGAATTTTTACATAGAGAGCCAAAGACTAAGCACGCCTCTTTTGATAACGATCGGTCAATATTTAGCGGGTCAAATGGACCCTGACTTTTGTGTGAAAAATTACAAAATTTTTATTCTGGGGCGTATATACTTGCTCCTGAAGGACATATGCCCTAGAAGTTGATAGTATATCTAAGAGGAGTTGTTGACCTTCAAATTAATACCAATAATATGGCTGTATGTACTCTGATGTGGGTGTTATACGTAATTAGGTAAAGGTGCCTAGGTGCATAGTATTACTATTACTCCATTAGAGGACGGAAATGTCGCGCTGATCGCTTTGAGATTGTACATGAAGTTCCGATTATGGTCAAGGACGACACCTATAGTTTTCGGCGAAGTTGAGATTTTATTCTGGAGGTGCAATGAACTGAAAACTATAATTTTTTCAGATTTTTAGTCGCTCTAGAGCAATTATTATATGCAGAACATCACATATTTTACAAGGTGAAGGGGATCTGACCAAATACTTAGAGCGGCTGGATTATCGGTCAATATTCCAAGGGTCGAATCAACCAAAACCTACAGTGACCAATTTTTTATATCATTACGTAAAAATTTACTTCAAGAAAAAAAAAAAATTGGAAAATATAGCAGGGTTAGGAAGTGGAATTGTTGATCTATAATCGGTAAAAAAGGTGAAAATATCACGAAAATTGCCCCGGCTCAGAATATAGAACGCAGAATGTTTGCTTTTCGTGGTAGTACTGCTCCGCTCACTGGTTTTCAATGCAAAATATTCCAGGAGTATATTCAATTCTGACAAAAGGAATGACCGGTATAATAAACACCACACCGCTATTAAGGTTATACCACCATGGTGGTAGTTTGATTTTCATCGATTGAATTTATACAAGTCTATACCACAATTATGTTTGGGTAAAGTCACCTATAGGCGTATCAAGGGTGTTAGTTATATTATGCTTATAATTTGCAGTTTGGATTCTCAGCCATTATAACATATACCACCGTTTTCTGTAATATGCTATAAAACGTTTCACTATACCCAACGTTCAATATTCTCCAAAACCATACCAATAAAGTCATGTATTTTTATCATAAAAATCAATTACAATGCTGGCAATTAAAATTAAATCTTCATAGAGCCAAAGTTCACATAATTGGAATGGAATGTCGTCCTTCGAAGGCTCACTTTGAAACTTCAGCATGTTGCGATGCGGCCAATAACTGGCAATACAAACATTTAATTAAAAACGAAATTGAAAGCAACAGAAACAAAAAACACAAAGTAAGGCAGATATGTACGAACACAAAGGAGGAAGTGAGAAAAAAAGTCAGCAGAAGCAACAAAAAACTCCGAGCGACAACAACAAAACTCAGAATAATATATAATGTGATGATGTTGAACGAACAATTTCTTGTTTTTTTTTTTTCGCTGTAATTTTCTTTCTTATCGCAAGTTGTTAACAGTTGGTGTGAGAGGAGCAAGCAGCAGGAGTTGGGGGTAACTATTACTCTTGATTGCGCGAACCATCCAAATCCCCTCGACCACAGGATCCGGGAGGCGGAAATAAGGTTGCTTGCTGTATTAAGTTATATTGTCAGTTGGAAAGAAAAAACTGTGATTGTATATGTGTGTGTGTGTGTTTCACATTGTGGATGGCACCACTATATTATCACGTTGAAGTGTAATGCAATAAATTTTATATTGCCTTTAACACGATCTGAGAAAAAAGTAAAAAAAAGACTTTGTAAAACCATACAGTCAAACCACCACAAAATGAAATGCAAAAAAAAGCGACGAACATATCCGAAACAGAATGAAAATAATAATGAAACCACCGTAAGAACAACTACAACAAATTTTGTTGTTGGAACCAGTAGTAATAGGGATAAGTGCTGTTAAGTCGAACTTCTTAAATACTTCACATCTGTTGGCACAAATACTAGCGTTATTTGAACGTTCAATATATGTGAGATATGTGAAAGGACAATAGGGCCGTAACGATATCTGGACAAAATCTTTTACAAACAATTTGGGGTAATCTTTAGAATTACGAAAAAATCGGACGTTGTCCAAAAGTGGAGCCAAAACGACATGTAGTTTGCATGGGAATTTTTTTCAATATTAGTCCATTCAATTGAAAATTGGACTATATATTTGATGGGTTCAAATATATAATACATTCAAAAATATTTTCGAACCTGTCAAAATTTTATTTTCCTAGGAATATTTCAACGTGTTACAAATCGAAAGATATTCTTTATATTCCTTCCACTCCAGGTGGTGAATGGTATAAAACAACAACGTGAGCACAGCAAAAGCAATCTTTGACTTTGACCAAAACCTACTGATGATGATATTGATACTGATAGTGATAACATAAAATAACCGTATATACGGGTCATTCGTAAAGTTATTTGGTTGAGCTAGACCCAATTTCCGACTTTGACCAAAACCTACTGATGATGATATTGATACTTATAGTGATAATATAAAGTAACTGCATATACGGGTCATTCGTAAAGTTATTTGGTTGAGTCCCGGCCAGCTGCATTTAAAGCTAGACCCATAAGCCCTCCGATTTACACTGATTTCAACAACTATCTACTGCGTGGAATATTAAAACATTTTTTTCAAGGACTATCTAAGGTGTGAGTTAAAAAAAATCAAGGACTATTGAAAGTTGTGAAATTTTAAGGCATGGATTTTATAAAAATTTTTTTTTTCAAGGACTACCTAAAGCGTGGATTTTTAAAATGTATATTTTTCAAGGACTACTTAAATCGTGCATTTTTTAAATATATTTTTTCAAGGACTGTAAGGCGTGTATTTTTAAAATATATTTTTTCAAGGACGCCGCGAAATATTGGTCCTAGACCCACCTTTAAGTATACCGATCGTCATATCTCGTGTCCGTCCGTCTGTCCATTGTAAATTGTAACAAGTGAAAAGCGTTAAGTTCGGCCAAAGTTATACTAACAGATACATGTAATGAAAATATAGGGAACATACCAAAAAGTGTGTATATACCGAAAAATCTACAAACCGATTTATGTAAACCATTATGTACACCAAATACAAACTTCAGCAATTTTTAATGGGGGTTTTTCCTAAAATCTCCAAGATCCAAAAAGTGGACTGATTCTGATAACGCATGGTAGAGTATAAAATCCTCAAACTACTGTAATTTAGATTACAAAGTTATATGAGGATATGCCTAAAAGGGGACTAATATTGATTACATAGTGTAGGAAAATGGTGAATATTTGGGGATATCATTATATGAGGGATATGCCTAATTAATGACCGGTATATGCCAATATTGAACACAATATTTTAATTGTTTATCTCAATTCTTTCCTTCAGGAGGTATCACTATATTGAGGAGATGCCTAAATGTCTGCCGATATATTTCATGATCGTCATGTTTGAGTTTTTTTATCACAATACCTTTAGAAGGCGGAATGCTTGTAACAGATGGCTAAATAGTCTTTTTTAGGGTAAAACTTGACTATTCCCCGTAACGACTACCCAACCGCAACACACGGAACAAATCATATAACTATTTTAATATAAATTAATATACCCTTCATACTATGGTGGAGGGTATAAAAAGGGGGTTATATGGGGACTACCCCTAAATAGGGGTGAATATTAATACATTTTTGGTGGGGAGATTTGTTACCATATACGACTACAAAATACCAAATTTCAGCGAATTCGGTTAAAAAACGCGCTCAAGAACCTCAAAATATCGAAAATTGCAGGTACCCTTATATGGGGACTACCCGAGAAAAATTGACCTCTATTTATAATTTTCTGTGGAGAGATTTGCTACCCAATAATAACAGAAATTACTACATTACAGCCAATTCGGTGAAATAATCCGGTCAAAACGCCCCAAAAACTGGAAATTGGGAGGTACCCTTATATGGGGGCTACTAGAAAAAGTAGACCTATATTTATAATTTTTAGTGGGGAAATTTGGTACCCAATAAGAACCCAATGTACCGAATTTCAGCGAATTCGGTTGAAATACGCGCTCAAGAACCCTAAAATACCGCAAAATTGGGGGTAACCTTATATGGGGGCTATCCGAAAATATGGACCCATATTTATAATTTTTAGTGGGAAAATTTGGTACCCAATAAGAACCCAATGTACCGAATTTCAGCGAAATCGGTTGAAAAACGCGCTCAAGAACCTCAAAATACCGAAAATTGGGGGGTACCCTTATATGGGAGCTATGCCTAAACGTGGACCAATAAAGCCCATCTTCGAACTTGACCTGCCTGCAGACAAAGGACGACTCTATTCAAAATTTTAGCGATCTATCTCAATTCGTTTAGACGCTAGAGTGATTACAACAGACAGACAGACGGACATGGCTATATCGTCATAGAATTTTACGCTGATCAAGAATATATATACTTTATAGGGAAATGATTATTTCGATGTGTTACAAACGGAAAACCAAAATTAATATACCCTCCATACTATGGTGGAGGGTATAAAAACGATACAGGCCACAGTTATGGACCAATCTTCATGAAATTTTGCATGTGGGATGGGTTCTGGCCAATGAAGACGCCTATTGTTTTTGGAAAAGATCGGTTAATATTTAGGGGATGAAATGGACCAAATACTAAATTTTTGTCGGTTTTTCTGGTCGCTCCAGAGGCCGCAATAATGGCCCGAACATCGTGAAATTTTCCATGGAGATGGGGATCAGGCAAAGAATAAGCATGGCTGTTTTCATAAAGATCGGTTAATATTTAGCGGGTCAAATGGACCCTGACTTTTGTGTGAAAAATTACAAAATTATTAAATAATTAGGCTTAGAATGATGTGTGTTAAGTTTCGTTCAGACTTAGATATAGCTCCGACATAAAGTATATGGTGCACCGAAGTCCCTAAATATCTTTCGATTTGCACGAAATTTAGCATTACGTACTGAACTGAGCCTAGAGTAATGTCTGCCAAGTTTCGTGAAAATCGGTTCAGATTTATGTAATTGGTGGACCAAAGTCCCTATATATCTTTCGATTTGCACGAAATTGGGCATAGTGTACTGAATTGAGCCTGGAATGATGTCCGCCAAGTTTCGTGAAAATCGGTTAGGATCTGTATATAGCTCCCATATATATTTTCGTCCGATTTAATGTAAATGGTGCATGGTGTGCCAAGTTTCGTAAAAATCGGTTGAGATTTGTATATAGCTCCCTTATATATTATATTTTTATATAGCTCCCTTATATATTTTATGCAATTGACGCACCAACGAACCAATATATGGCTGATAGGGACAAAACGTACTGAAATTAGTATAACTGTGACAAGATTTGTTGGAATCGGTTCATATTTGGATATAGATTCCATATATATTTTCCTCCGATTTCAAGTATGGTGCATCAAACTCCTCATGTTTGTCAAGACTTTCTAAGGCGTGGGGTTGCATTTTTTTTTTTTTTTTTTGTCTTTATATGGAAGCTCCTCCCCTACCAGTGAAGTGGGAAAGCCCTCGGCTGGAACAGAAAGAGTTCGTCGCTGTCAGCCACGTCAAGTGGGGTTGAAAAACGTGTCCTTGGCTATAAGACGAAACATCGCTTTGCCGCAAACCTCCGGGATCGTCACCGTTCATCGGGCCGACACTGTGCCAATCATCCGCAAACATTCTCTGTGCTGCCACCCTCGTTGGCCTGCACTGCATATCGATCAATAGAGGCCATGTTCGTTCAGCCCAAAAATAATTAAATGCCACAGTGGAAAATCTCCTTCCAATGAGTGCTTGAGCAACTTCTATATACCTTCTCCAGTCGAATGACTCTAAATTGTAAATTCAATGGAATCACTCATATACATGTATATATGTATGTAGGTAAAACTATGAAAGTAATTTCTCTTTCATAGTTACTGTCATAAGTAAAAAAATTCTTACATTTTTTATTATTTGAAAGACGATTGCTGTGCACAGATATTTAATATTTAATTAAAAAATTTATTTTTTTTCTTCAATTTTCGTATCATTGGCGAAAATCATAAAACTGTACAAAAAGGAAATGGTAGAGTTCATATCGAAGGCAATAACTAATGTTATGCAATAATTAAACTTCTGCTCCAAAGATAATAATAGAATTTGTTATTTTAAAATTTTATATTGGATTTTATGGCAGTGAATGTAGTTGTTAGAAGTTAATGTATTGGTTAGTACAATTTTGTTAATTGTAAGTAATAATAATATTGATTATTAATTTCATCCGATTTTACAATATTACACAAAAGTCCCAATGTTTGTCCGATTGAGACGAAAATTTGTACAATGCACAATGGGCCCAATGGCAGGGTTTTGAGGCAACAAATCACTGAAAGCAGCTATACCTTTCAAAATTCGTTTATTAAAACATGCCTAAAATTTAAGAGTAATCGATTCAGATATAAATATAGCTTTCGTATATTTTTTATCCGATTGTATTCTGAAGCCGCACAAATGCCGCATTTTTTTCCGATTGCTTTATAATTTGATCCTGTTCAATTTCTACTTCAATTTCAACTTTCAATTCAATTTTCAATTTTCAACTTTCTAAAATATGTTCCATTTGTTACTCATTAAAATAATCACTTCAGACCCTATTAAGTATACATCTTTTTAATCAGCGTAAAATTCTATTATGATTTACACATGTCCGTCTGTCGATATTTCATCTAAATGAATTGAC
This sequence comes from Musca vetustissima, assembly GCF_032173495.1. Lineage (NCBI taxonomy): Eukaryota > Metazoa > Arthropoda > Insecta > Diptera > Muscidae > Musca > Musca vetustissima. Next base: position 7,084 of record NW_026885973.1, read on the forward strand.
AAAGATTGCCAAAATTTTGCATAGCTTTTTCTGTCTACA
>NW_026885974.1:0-7220 GCF_032173495.1 Musca vetustissima
AACAAGAAGAAACATTTAAAATAATCAATTTTTTACAAAGTTAATGGAGGCCAAAAATATGTACCATTTTCCGTGTACAGTTCAAATTATTTAAATCGTTTTATAATAAAGAGTTTTTAAAGAGTTTTTTTTCGATGGTGCATTTGGTTTTTTGATATTGAACTTTTATTTTTCAAAAAGAATTACTGTATCTCACTCGTGGAGTCTTTGGAATAGATAGAATAACTTTGGGCGCAACAACGGTAAAAAATAAAAACTAATTGTTTTCACAGCATAGTAGATTTGTTGGCTAAATATATTCCAGGTCAAAAATTATATATGTATATATTTGTCTATAAAAATGTTGTTGCATTCTATTTCAAAAAAACTCTAAACTGCGAATAAAAGTAACTTGGCGGGTAATGTTGACCAGTATGTGTGGATAATGAGGTAGGTAAGAATGCAAAAATATATGGGTTTATGTTTTGGAATAGCCCCAATTTAAGGGTACCGCCTCCATTTGCGGTATTTTTAAGGTCCTTGCTTCATTATCCAACCGAAGCACCTGTAATTTCGCATATCGAGTTTTCAGAGGATAGAATACCATATTTCGAACTCGTTCTCATGAAAAGGTCCCACTTTTTAATAGTGGTCCACATTACCCGACATTGAATGTTTTTATTTAAAAATAATTATCGGCTTCAAAAACGAATAAAGAATTAAAAATTACCGATAGTAATAACAGCTAAACGTTTATTTTTGTTAAAAAAAAACAAGAAAACCACATTTTGCAAAAACGTTCGACTATTGTGCTAAAAATGCTCAAATCACACTTTTACAATCAGAGCTACATTTTCTACCACTACTAACATTGCAATTATTTATTAAAAACCAAGTTTGATGTTTGTTTTCACTAATTGGGAAAACATTTATCAAGGCGGCATTGACATATTTCAAGCATTTTCTTAGATTTCTTAGATACATTAGGCGCATAGTCCACATTACCCGAAGTTACTCTACTTCCCATTAAGCATCGAAGTTTTGTTGATTTGCCCTTTAGACTATAAAATAAGGCAATGTAATTTTATGTGCATGATTTTTGCATAGCCTTTACTTCCGATGTTAAAAAATTGTTGTAACATTTCATTTCTTTACTTCTTATTTATTTGCAAGATAAAGTGCAAACAAGTCCAAGTTTTAATAAAAAGTGTATGGAAGCCACACAGGCCAGATGTACAGAAGAAGGAAGGCCAGATGTACAGAAGATACCTAAAAAGAAAACAATTACCTAATGAAGCAGTGGCCACAGACCGCATAGCAACGAAAAGAGGCCTAACATCTTGGCATGCCCATAATAAATTACCACACCGGCAACATTATTTATCTTCCGTAAAACAAACAACAATAAGAACACAACTCTGCAAAGTATAGCCTACAAAGATGAAATACATTTTAAAGTTCACAATAATTTTGAAAAACTGGAAAACTGTCAAAAACAAAGGAAGCATTCAAGAAATGTACTTGTTGTTTATATATTTGCATTTCATTTAAATTTTATTTTCATCTGTTTACTGTCCTTTCTATTTAATTCCTCTAAACGTTTTGTTAATTTCTTCCCAAAGAGAAGGCAATTTATTTTAAGAAAAAAATTATTTTCCATAAATTGTTTGAATGTTTCTAAATTTTAAATTGTATAAAATGCCAGCATAATCCTATTTGCTTAATTAGCAATTAGATGAACTTTTTTACTTTTGTCATGTTTATTTCGTACCCTAATAAATTAATATTTTTGTTAATTTTGGGTAAGCCTGAGGCACCCTTTGTAACCACAAGGAACATTATACGTCGTATTAGAAATCATTGACATAGAAATAAGTTTATGTTTGTGTTTTTTTTTTTAATAATAATTTGTCGTTTTTTTTTAAATAATTTGTCGTTCAGTACCGAGAAAATATCGACAATTCCAATGAAATGTATACCAAGTGGAATTAATTCCTGATAAGAAAAAAAATATGTTGTTCTTGTTAGTACATTTTAGAACTTATTTAATGTCATTGTACTGTTTATTGTCATAAGTATTTAATACCAGCTTCCTATCTTTATCCGTTCTACCGTACACAACATTTAGTACATGTATTCCATTCGTATTCTATTTCTTTATAATATACAAAACTACATACCGAATTTAAGAATGATACTTTTTCCTACAAAGTGCAATATTTTGTATTTCTGGTGCAAATTAGTACGAATTTTCAATAAACCAAGCCCTTTAAACGGCATATACATTAGAACTTTCTACCGGGTTAACCTACTTTATGAGGATTTATTTGACATATATGCAAAGGAATTGACAATTGAAACCCACTGGGTTAACGAAATCCGGTTAAATGTAAACGTACTATTATTTATACTAAAAGTTGGACATGTTTGTACTCTAAACTTATATATTTTACCATTCACTGTGGTATAATATTAAGTGCAATTTTCCCAAAAATATTTATTTTATCGCTCTAGCTGTAATAGTTAAGATATATACTAAATTTCAGATTTCAATATCTCTTTAGACATTTTATAACCTTTTAATATATTCTAGAACTAATTTTAAAATAATACGTTTGCCAATCATTCTATTTTTTACATACCGGATCCATATTAAGTTACATACCTGTTCCATCGCAGTATAATATTTTGTACTTTTTAGTACCTTCAGTACTAATTTTCAAAATTGTTCGCACATTCTGATTTGTTTATCATTTACAAAGCTGCATACTGAAATTTCAGAGTTGTAATTCCAATAGACCCATGGTTTATTTTGAGAATATGCAGAGAATCATTTTCTGAGTCGATTTATGCATGTCAGTCCGTCCGTCTGACAGTTTGTGAAAATATGTTTACTTTAGAAAAATTTTGTTTGGCTTAACAGAACACTGAATAGTGTGAATTTTAATTATAAACCGCGCATTTACTTCGCAAGTTTGGCAAAATAAAAGATCTGCGAAAGGATATTATGAAGCAAAGCAGTTCGCAGCATTTAGGCCACAAAAGACATTGCTTTCATTATCAATCTTCACCCTTTTAAAACTTTACTTGGACATAACACAAAACATAAATTCACTGCAGTTTTTGAGACTTAAACGTTACAAAAAAAGATCTCGTGAACCGGGTTTCAGAATAAATGCTGACTGTGATTTTCTTCCTCTCAGTCGCTATTGCACTTATCCCTTTTGCTAACCTAACTATTGAATCTACTTTAACAAAGACGAAAATGAACTGGTCATATAGACAATACATACATTATTACATTAAACGAACAAAGTTATTACACCAGACCATATAATTGGAACGAAAAATCCTACTTTTCTCTTAATCTATTCTATATATTGCACATTATCCCGAATTTATATTAAAATCCAGTCGACATTTTTACGGCATGATATTTGGTCTATTGCTTTGAGCATAGCTGTTATCGCTCTGATTTTCTTAATTTATTGATATTTTGCTTGGGCGCCATACTGTTATGTTCCACCTGCTGTGGCGCTGTGGTTTTAATGGCAGCCAGCTCAGCAGCCATCTTTGGGGAGGTTCTCAACACTTATCCATCAGCCCGAGGGAACAAACAATTAAATATTTTGAATTTATAACCAAGACATAGAAACAACACTGACAAAAAGAAACACGATACACCATCAACAAGGAAGCTTGGTGTTGATTCTTCCACACAGGGCCCATCCTACCTTGACCCTTGAAATCCTTAAATCATACCATTTAAAAGGGCCCCTGATCCTCCACACTTAATAAACTTTTCACTTCATTTTAAATTCTTAACATTTACTTTATATTTATTGACATATTTGGCTTCAAATCTAACAAAAAACACAAATAAACATAAACCTGAGATTACTATACTACTTTTCAGAAGATTTCATGAGATAAATCTCTCAGATTACCCCTATTTTAACGAATTAACAACACAACATAAACTTAACACTTGAAATATTCATATTAAAATTAATTCGATATAGTAGTTTTATCTGTTAAAAATTTAAATATTTAAAATTGACTTATTTTCTTTATATCATTTTAGGTAAACGCGGTATTAAAATCTTAAAATCTGTGTTCCACACAAACATGGACCAAATGGAATTAAAATATCAATATTCTCTTTTACCTTCATACAATCAATCCCAAACTTTTCTGCCTGTGGAATGTTGACAGGAGGTGCACCATGGAATTTTTGGCTCTTTTTTGGATCTTCTGTGGAGGTATTTTGGGATCACACAATTATTGCCCAAGAGAATTTTCACTGGCCCCCTTTTAGCAATTGGATGAGGAGACCAGACATCAAATTTTGAACAGTGAACATAAAAACACAACATTGTTAATTCTACGTCTACATACGTTATTGTTAAGATTGCCACTTGCGTAGAGATTAACAAAGTCCCGCACACACACACATACAAATAAAATTGAAATATAAAAAAACTTTGTTTTATTTTTTTTGGTAACCCTTTAGTTCTTTTGGTTTTTCGTTTTTTGTAGTGGAAGGTTATAAAGCAACTACGGTTTAGAATTGAAAGATTTCTTTCCTTTCAGTCCCTTTTATAACCTTCTGAAGACGCACCATTTTCCCTCTTTTTTATTTTTGTTTTCTTTGGTTCATTCGTCTCTGCCTATATATACTGTTATGTTCCACCTGCTGTGCCGCTGTGGTTTCAACGCCAGCCAGCTCAGCAGCCATCTTTGGGGAGGTTCTCAACCCTTATCCATCAGCCTGAGGGGACAAACAATTAAATATTTTGAATTGATAAACAAGACATAGAAACAACACTGACAAAAAGAAACACGATACACCATCAACAAAGAAGCTTGGTGTTGATGCTTCCACACAGGGCCCACCCAACCTTGACCCTTAAAAAACAAAATTTGTACTATTTAGAAGGGTCCCTGATCCTCCACACTTACCACACGATGACTTGCACTAACTTTCCCCTCCTCCTAATAAACTTAGCACTTCATTTTAAATTCGTAACATTTATTGACATATTTGGCTTCAAATCTAACAAAAACCACAAGTAAACATAAACCTGAGATTAAAGGGTTGAGAACCTCCCCAAAGATGGCTGCTGAGTTGGCTGGCCTTAAAACCACAGCGCCACAGTAGGTGGAACATAACAGTATAGCGCCCAAGCAAAAATCAATTAATTAAGAAAATCAGAGCGATAACAGCTATGCTCAAAGCAATAGACCGAATATCATGCCGTAAAAATAAAACGAAACATCGCCATTTCTTTAAAACTATCTTATATTGCCGACTGGGTTTTAATATAAAATTCGGGATAATGTGCAATATTTAGAATAGATCAAGAGAAAAGTAAGATTTTTCGTTCCAATTATAGGGTCGGTTGCAATAACTTTGTTAGTTTAATGTAACAATGTATGTATTGTCTATATGACCAGCTCATTTTTGTGTTTGTTAGAGTAGATTCAATAGTTAGGTTGGCAAAAGGGATAAGTGCAATATCGGCTGAGAGGAAGAAAATCACAGTCAGCATTGATTCTGAAACCCGGTTCACGAGATCTTTTTTTTGTAACGTTTATGTCTCAAAAACTGCCGTGATGTTGACCTCACCAGAATTTATGTTTTGTTTTATGTCCAAGTAAAGTTTTAAAAGGGTGAAAATTGATAATGATAGCAATGTATTTTGTAGTCTAAATGCTGCGAACTGCTTTGCTTCATAATATCCTTCCACAGATCTTTTATTTTGCCAAACTTGCGAAGTAAATGTGCGGTTTTTTCCCGTTTAACATTTTATTAAAAATTTATTTGTTTATTCTCGTCCTACAGTACAACTCAACAACCAAAAAAATCTACACACTAATCTCAGCTAAAAAAGCACTTAAGCCCCTCTCAAATACTGAAAAAATTGAATCATTAATAATATTGAGTATAGTGTGTCTAAAATAATCTGTACTTTGTATGTTTTCTATGTTTTCAATTAATTTAACGTTTTTTTATCATTTTATTAAGTAGACAAATTTAATCTAATAACCTAATTTATATTTATCGTTTGTAAGCGCACGTTATAAGACCTTAGTAGTCATCCAAGATTTTTATTAAACAAAATTTTATTACAAATTCCGACACATTTTTTTCACATTTTTTAATTCTTCAATGAGCGAAAATATTTCAGGAAAAAGACGTAGTTAAAGATGTAGATCCTTAGCCTTTTACGTGAGTAGAACCTCATTTCACTCACCGAAACCCAAATACAAAAAGGAGGGAGTTGGAAATAGAGTGGATAATCCAGACACTAATAGGAATCCGACAATAAGGGATTTGTCGGGAACCATAAATAACCCAACTCCTACCACCAAGAATATAAAAGGATTACAAGGATATAAAAAAATGAGTAGTGCAATATCTCAGTGATATAAAAATAATAGTGCAATATAGATTAATAAATTTGTGTCGTGATCGTCCAAATTTTATCAATTTATTTTGACTATATATGATTATACTAAGAGATTGTTTATCCTTTTCTATTTTACCATATCCTATATAAGATTATACTACAAATTATTAATTCTCTTTGTGCATATGTTTGTAACAGGCAAAAATAATCGAGATAGACCCATGGTTCCTTTTGAGAATATGCATAGAATCACTTTCTGAGTCGATTTACGCATGTCCGTCCGTCCATGTTAAATTGTAAACAAAGTACAGGTCGCATTTATGATCCGATTTGGATGAAATTTGGCACAGGTCACTTAATTAGCCCAAGGACGAATCCCATTGAAGAAAATCGGTCCACGTTTAGGCATAGCGCCCATAAAAGGGTACCCCCAAATTTTCAGTATTTTGAGGTTCTTGAGCGCGATTTTTAACTGATTTCGCTGAAATTTGGTACTTTGAGTTCTTATTGGGTAGCAAATCTCCCTACCAAAAATTCTAAATAAAGCTCAATTTTTTCGGATAGCCCCCATATAAGGGTACCCCCAATTTTCGTAATTTTGAGGTTCTTGAGCGCGTTTTTTAACTGAATCCGAAATTTAGTACTTTGAGTTCTTATTGGGTAGCAAATCTCCCTACCAAAATTATTATAAATAAATTATAAATAAAGGTCAATTTTTTCGGAGAGCCATATAAGGGTACCCTCAATTTTCGGTATTTTCGGGTTCTTGGGCTCGTTTTATAACTGAATTCTCTGAAATTTTGTACATTGGGTTTTTATTGGGTACCA
>NW_026885975.1:0-70651 GCF_032173495.1 Musca vetustissima
CAAATAACGAAAATTAGACGGCCTTATATAATATATGGAATATACCTGGTCGTGGCCCAATGTTGGTAATTTGAATTAAAAGATTTGATAACAAACCAATCAAAAATATAAAATCGCCTGAAACTTATGCCAATATTCAGAATTTTAGTAAAGATATTTTCTACAGTGCTAAGAATTGAAACCACTTATAAAATTTTAGCTAAATAACAAAATTGTGAAATTTCAGAGTTTAGTTATGAATTCCTACTGAAATTATTATATTTAATTGAAGCTTCTGCTCTTTTCACATCTCCACCCAAAAATATTCCCCACTTAAATATTTTCCATTTAAATAGCATTTAAGCTTATCGATCAAACTGAACGATTTAATGAGTTCGAAGGGGGAGGTCAGGCAGCAGGCAGGCAATAGAACTGCCACCTCTACAAAAATAAGCCATGTTAATTAAAAATGAGTTGTGACTAAATAAATGCGGTTGCTCATAAAAGCCACCAAAATGGCTATGACGACGATGACGATGGTGAGACATAATTTTGAGCTCGCGCCATTCACGGTCTGGTTATTAATGACAACATTAAAAGCAGCAGTCACACAGACAGACGAGCGGACGGACATTTGCTGCAAATGAGGTTGACACAAAATCGTCGGCAATAACAACAAGTATCACATTATTCTTTTAACACTTAACATTTCGTTTTAAGACTTTCAAATACGTAGTGCCTAGAGGGGTTGACCGGCCATAGTTGATTGCAAAACCCCCTGCCTTATCCTTTCTATTTATTTATTCATTTCTTGGGATGGCCATAAATTTTACGGACGACAACGGTATTTTATATCAAAATAGCAACGGTGAGGAAAAAAGCATCGCTTCGACTATATGATACTCTACACAACTTTTGATATATAAAAATTGTCTATGAATCATATTGTAACACTACTAAAATATATATTCTATGGACAATCGTTGGCACTTTGCTGCATAGTTCACCTGAAAACGGACGAAAATATATATGGAGGTACATCTGAGTTTGAACCAATTTTAGAAGTGTTCATTTGAAGACCAATATAATGGGTTGCACCAATTATTGAACGATTGTTACTATATATTTTGGGTTTAGTCAACACTAAGTGTTGTTTGATACCATTCGACATTTCCTTATGAAAGTTTGACATTTTTGACATAGCCATTCTCAGCAGGGTCTGACTACGACAATGTGTTGTAGTAGAAAATTTTCGCCTGCTCCATCGGCAAAACATGATCATATGGCTTGAATAATATAGGACTGTAAATTCTGGTAGTACATCCAGTATCTTGAGGTATTGTGTGAACGGAATCAATTCTCCATCGACCAAAATGTTCAGCAGGTGCACCTACCTTGTAAACAGTGTGGCTGTTGATTTAGTGGCGGATATTTTTATATTCCTCAGATAGACGTTTACTATCTCAGCTATGTAAGTGTTTAACTTCTTACAAATTAGGTTAAACTTCTACTTCTAAAATCATCCGCATAATTATATCGTCCTGTGGTTGTGGAATTTCAGAATGGCAGAGGTTAAACTATTCCGTAGATATGACCACTTCTTGGGGAATACCCCGTTTCACTTTACGAGGGTTGGACTTTCTGTTACTGATTTCCAATCATATGTGGAGACTGGCGTTCACACATATAGTTGATTATCCATCCTTTAAAACACGGCCGGGCATTTGTTTTCTCTATGTTGATGGTTTACGGTACCGACGACTTTGTTTTATCTATGCCTGCTTACAGAATCCATGCTTTTCAAGGATGGGGGAGTACTGCTTCAAGTGTCTTTGCTACTGACGGCAGGAGTGAAATCGGGATCTTCAATTAACCCCAGCTGGCATCATTGCAAGGCTGCTATTTTCCAGGCTTCAGAATCTATGTGGGTGGTTAATGACAGTAATTTAAATACTCAACTCCGGGTTTATCCAGTTGCTCTAACATGGATATTCCGTCCGGGCCCAACGCGTTGGATGACTTAGCGTTTTTGATGGCATTTGCATCATCCTCCTTCGTAAATTGTGGTGGTACCTCTTCGGCTCGGAGTGCCCTTATGCGACATAGTATACTACTTTTCACACTGTCACTCTCGGAGTGCTCAATGAATTGCCGGTTAAAATAACTCGCACACCTCTTCGGGTCTGTCACTTTTATGTCGTTAAATTTAACAGACGTTCTGTCATCCTTTCCACCAGGATTCGAGCGTAACTTAACCGTTGACTAAAATTTACTTGTTCCGATGACAATGTTGCATTGCTTCATGTTGCCTAGCGTTTTCCTTTTGTGCCCGCATACTTGCCTGTTGACTTCAAGGGTTAGTTCTCGTACCCTTGGGTCCTCAGGGGTCGTACGACGAAGTTCATTACGTTCATTGGACAGTACATCTGCCAGGATGTTTGGTCTTACTTCGTGTATTCGACCAGCAGGTATGAAGCGTGCTACAGACCTATTGATGATTCTATGGAAATTTAATGCCCAATAAGAACTCAAAATACAAATTTAGGCCTAATGGATAAGGTGGAAAAACCCCAAAATTCCGAATATTTGCCACTACGGAGTCTATACCAAAACGTGGACCGATTTTCCCATTTTCTTTTCAATACCACACCATACCACTAAACATCCTGGGAGTACTAGTAATTGCTGTGCCAAATTTCAGAGCTCAATCCTAATTTCAACAGACAGGCATGCACATGTCGAATTTTAATGTTATTAAGAATTATGATTATGCGGTCTCTGGTGGATATTTCGATGTGTTGCAAACGGAATGAAAAATTTACCATACAATATCATTTAACATACAATATCCGAACCTTTATATGGGAACACCGTCAAAACATTTACGTATTTCGAATATTTCTTACAAAGAGCCTTCTCTTCCTCCAATATCAGAGAAAGCCTACCGTTCGGTAGGAAACTGCGGGCAAATCTTTGAAAATTCACAAATGGACTGGACCTTTATGTTGTAGATATACCAAAAATTTTATCAGCCTTAAATAACCCCGGAATGCCAAAATTACAAAACATTTTGGTTTGAAAATGTGATTAAAACTTTGAAAATATTTGAAATTGTGCAGTGGTTTGTTCAGATTTTGATTATTTGATGTACCATTTGTATGAAATCGAGCTAAATTATACATGGGAGCTATATATGAACATGGGCCTAGCTTTAATTCACTTCTCTCGAAACTCAATTAAATATCCTCTGACAAATTCGTGTAAATCGAGCAAGCAATTTCAACAAACCTTAGCACACATATTGGAAGTTTGGAGTATCATTCACCTAAAATCGGACGAAACTATATATGAGAACTATATCGAAATCTGAACCGATTTCAACGAAACTTCGCATACATCAGTTGTGATCTAATTCAGAACTCTGTGTAAAATTTTGTCTCAATCGGGCAAATATTGGAAGTTTGGTTCATCATTCACATAAAATCGGACGAAACTATAACTAAATCTGAACCGATTTCAACGAAGCTCCACATACACCAGTCTGGACAAAATAGTGTACGATGTGCAAAATGTTGTTTCATTGGGACAAATATTAGGAGTTTGGTGTATCATTCACATAAAATCGGACGACACTATATATGGGAGCTATATCTAGAACTGAACCGACTTCAACGAGATTATGCATACATCAACCTGGACCTTATTCAGTACACTGTGCAAAATTGTGTCTCAATTGGATGAATATTAGGAGTTTGGTGCACTATTCAGATAAAATCGGAACAAAATATATATGGGAGCTATATCTAAATCTCAACCGATTTTCTCCAATTTCAATAGGGTTTTGGTGTATGGCATATCAAAACCAGTAAGGAAAGTAGTAAAGTCGGACTGGGCCGACTATATGATACCCTTCACCTCTTTGGGTATATTCTACATATGTATCCTAACAGACGACAGGTTTTTCTTATATATTTATATCTGAACCGATTTCGGGGAAACTTGACAGAGACTAATTTATATTACATTAGTACGTTGTGTCAATCGGCCTAGCTATGGATCTTTTCACGAACCTTAGCAACAACATTTTAGACTTAATTCAGTACCCTATACCAAAATTCATGCAAATCGAAAAGTATATAGGGACTTTGGTGCACCAGTTACATAAAATCGGACGAAATTATATATGGGAGCTATATCTAAATCTGAACCGATGATCACGAAACTTTGCACACATCATTCTAGACTTAATTCAGTACGCTATGCCAAAATTCGTTCAAATTAAAAGATTGGTGCTCTAATTACCTAAAATCAGCCGAAACTATATATGGGAGCTATATCTAAATCGGAACCGATATTCACGAAATTTTGCACACATCCTTCTAGACCTTATTCATTACGCTGTGGACTACTTACCCAAAATCGGGCGATGCTATATATGGGAGCTATATTTAAATCTGAACCAATTTTCACGAAACTTTGCACACATCATTCTTAATTTAGTACGCTGTGCCAATTTTCGTGCAAATCGAAAGATATATAGGGACTTTAATGCACAATTTCCTTAAATCGGACGAGGATATATATGGGAGATATATCAAAATCTGAACCGATTTTTACGAAACTTGGCCGACATCATTCTAGACCTTATTCATTACATTGTGCCAAATTTCGTGCAAAACAAAAGATTTTCAGGGACTTTCTTGGACTATTTACCTAAAATCGGGCCAAGCTATATATGGGAGCTATATCTAAATCTGAACCGATTTTCACGAAACTTTGCACACATCATTCTAGACCTTATTCATTACGCTGTGCCAAATTTCGATAGACATATAGGGACTTTGGTGCACCATTTACCTTAAATCGAACGAAAATATATATGGGAGCTATATCTAAATCTGAACCTATTTTTCCCAATTTCAATAGGGTTCATCCCTGGGCCAAGCAAGTGAGCTGTGCCAAATTTCATCCAATTCGGATCATAAATGCGACCTGTACTTTGTACAATTAACATCTACAGACGGACAGACGGACGGACGGACATGCATAAATCGACTTAGAAAGTGATTCTATGCATATTCTCAAAAGGAACCATGTGTCTATCTTGTTTCCTTTTGCCTGTTACAAACATATGCACAAAGACAATACCCTGTACCACAGTGTGGTGAAGGGTATAAAAACGGCCAAAATGATCGTCTGCGGCATTCTAGTGTCAATATCCTCTGACAAATTCGTGTAAATCGAGCAACCATTTTCAACAAACCTTAACACACATATCGGACGTTTTGGGCATCATCCACCTAAAATCGGACTAAACTATATTTGGGAGCTATATCTAAATTTGAACCTATTTCAACGAAAACTATGTATGAACCGATTCCAAAGAAACTTCGCAAAAATTTTGTCTCAATCGAACAAATATTGGAAGTTTGGTTCATCATTCACATAAAATCGGACGAAACTATATATGGGAGCTATATCTAAATCTGAACCGATTTCAACGAGATTTCGCATACATCCACCTGGACCTTATTCAGTACGCTGCTCAAAATTGTATCGCAATTGGATGAATATTAGGAGTTTGGTGCACTATTCAGATAAAATGAAAAAAATATATATATGGGAGCTATATCTAAATCTCAACCGATTTTCTCCAATTTCTATAGGGTTCGTCATTAGACCAAATAATTGCCCATATGTATATTTAAATTGTAAAACAATCAAAATACAGAAAATCGACATATGACAAATTAAATATATACTTCACATTATCGACTCAGCTCCTTTATATTTCCTTCTGCATGTTACAAACAAATGTACACATAAATATATATTTTATTTTGTACCACATTTTGGTGTAGGGTATAACAAAGACAACATGAATAACAACGGCAGTTAACCGGTTAATAGTCAGCGTATTGCCAAGTATATCCGGTTTAAATGATGTTTGCCTAATGTTTTATGTAAATTTTTGTCAATCACAAAATTTCTGCCTGCCATTGTCGTGTTTAATTGGAAAAATACAAACATGCGGCAGCGGCGGCGGCACTCAACAAACTGGTCAAAAAGAGCAAGGATAGGCAATCAGTAAACACCCGTACACACAAAGGCACGCACACAATCTCACACACACACACTCCATGGTATAACAAAATGCTAAAAACCACGAAACATAATTATTTCATTTACAAAACTAGACAACATTAACATTTAAACAACACTCACACCCTCCCCTCTCTTACAACCAATTCAAATCCCCGAATTGTATTCAACTACTTTTTGTTGGAAATATTGTGGAGGCGAAAATGGGCATTGACATGGCCACAACAACAATCCAGCCACCACCACCTTCCTTGCCGCAATCAATGATAAAATTAGGTAAGGCGTTGGTTGCTGGAATTTGGTATTCCTGTCATTCGAGTTGCTCGAATTAAAATGCTTTGAAATCATAAGCAAACACTCTAACACAGCGTCAATGATGATGACAACGACGACAACAACACCAAACTATGCTTACAATGTAATTGAAATTTCAAGTATGATAAGCTAATATTTGCCAGCATTTTTGTTTGGACGACACAAAAGCTGGCTGTTCAAATGAAACAATGACATTTTCAAACACCACCCACCCGCTGGAGTTCAAAATTATGCTCCAATGCAAATTGGCTGCTGAAATGTGTGTGTGTGTGTGGATGGGTATGAGTCACCACTCCCTTTCCAGAAGCACCAGCTAAAAACTAAAATCGGACTAAAAAGCAACAGCCAAAAATGGGTTCCTCACGAATGAAAGAAGAATGGTTGAACGACAGACAGACAGCCAAAGAGCCATAACAACAAGGCTAAGTAATAATAACCAGCAATGTAAACCAACAACAATCGACATAAAGCGATGAGTGACAACAACAGGAAATTCTGGCCACTAGAAGACCAACACGAAAAGAAAAACGCACAAACAAAACACCAACCATCCAACCAACAAAATTCATCCTAACAGGAATTGTTCAAGGAAATTGTTTGGTAACTCACTGACTAAACGACACTGGGTAGGGGGAGAGCCGCGAAAAATTGTTTGTCACAAACACATTGTTGTTGTTGTTGTGGATCTACTTCACGGAGTTAAGCAATTTACGAAAGGCTAAAGAATTTTGTCGTCTTATTTTTCGCTGGGCACCAAAAATAATTAACCCAAAACACTTAAAGTAAAATTTTTAACAGCAAACAAAAAAAAAACTGTTAAGTGGCTTGGCATTTGAAATAAAATCGTTTCTTGGAAATTTAAAATTGAAACATGAACAGCTCTTGGCACTAAATTGAAACATAATAGGAGGAATATTTTTTTAAGTTATTTGTTAACAAGCATTGTTGTTGTTGTTGTTCAAGATTTATTTCCTGCTTAACGCCTAAGTATGAATTGGAATTGATAGGATTTAAATAAATTTTAATAATCACGATTTTTATATATTGATTACCCACAACATATTTTTGTGAAATATAACAAGGATACCGACCTTAATATAGATCAATAAGAGGAAGATGTTGGGATTACTGCGTATGTTACTGCGTTTTCGTAGAAAGGTTTCAATTTTCTGTAGATGAAAAAATTCTGACACAAAAAGCTTTAAGAGAAAGTATAGATTTTCCACACATTTAGTTAATAAGCTCAAATATCTTTTCCAGTTGATTAAAGTGCTATTTTAAATAATATTAAACAAGTGAAAAAGGCGTTAAGTTCGGCCTGGCCGAACTTTGGATACCTTATACTGACAGGTGCTTGAAATGAAAATATAGGGAACATATCAAAAAGTGGACCAACGAGTATACCGACATTTCTACAATTTATGTAAACCATAATGTACACCAAATACACATTTCAGCAATGTTGTGATTCTATTAGAATATACCGACATTTTACTTTTTGATATATTATATGAAGGCACATCTCATAGAGTAGAAAATAAAATGAACCTGTAAATTTTCTTTTTTCTTTTTATTATAAAATATATTTATATCTATTATTTTACCTTATATATATTATTATAAAATTTGAACGTTGACATTATGTAAAAACGCTACATCATTTAAGTTACTACCACCCGAATTTTTCGACCATACTGGAGGAGTAACCCCGCCATAACTTGATGAATATTGCATAAATACGGTCATTCACCATTAGCCCATTAGAAAAGTCCAATGGTGTCAAATCTCATGATTTTGGTGGCCAGTTTATACCACCACTATAAAGTAATATTCGCTGGAGTCGTGTGGCTTGTGACACCGTCTTGTTGAAGCCACATAGTCTCCAAGTCGTATTCTTCAATAGCAGGTAAAAAAACGTCAGTTATCATATAACCACCATCTCTCCATTGACGGTGACAGTCACACCTTCGGACAAAAATTTTCTTCGAAAAACTGACGTACACCGTTTGTTGTTCAAGCACCCATTTCACGTATCTACGACGTTGTGAATGGCCAGCTGGTTTCAGTTTTTGCGTAAGCTGGACTTTATATTGATGTAGGTGTAGACCTAAATGCAAAATACGTCATTATGTGCCGTAAGACAATTCTAATTCAGTCTTCGGCAAACACTTTCACTTATAGCAGCGATATTTTCAGCGGAACAAGCGAAAAAATTATAAACAGGCCTTACAATATTTGTAACTGCTCCAGTCTCTTCAAATTTCTTCAAAATTTTGCAAATAACTTGTGTAGTTAGACTATTAGGTAAACCATAGTCTACTCTTAAAGCACGATATGTGGCTGTGGCAGAATCACCAAATATGTATTAGGTGAGATAGTTAAGTGTTCCATTTTCTGATAATTATTATACCCTTCACCATACTGTGGTACAGAGTATTATGTCTTTGTGCATATGTTTGTAGCAAGCAAAAGGAATCGAGATAGACCCATGGTTCCTTTTGAGAATATGTATAGAATCACTTTCTGAGTCGATACAAGCATGTCCGTCTGTCCATCCGTCCATGTGTTTTAACCGAATTTGCCGTAATTCGATTTTTCAGGTGCTTATGGGTTGTATTACCAACAGCGATTAATATTTTTTCACATCGCCAATTTCGGTATTTTGGGGAGCTTGGAGACGCGCTTCAACAAATGGGCTGCAATTTTATTGTTTGGTTTCGCTGAGTATAATAATTATCAAGAAGTTTATGGGTAGCCCCAATATAATAGAACACTTGTATTTTGAGGGTTTGGACGTGTTTTCCACCAAATTCCATCTAATTTTATTTTTCCAAACCTTCCCACCCCTTTTTCGGTATTGGGTACTACCACATAGCACAATAAATAATGTCCGATCGACTTTTTTACTTGTTATTAAATTCTTATGAAATATGATATGATATATCTTGTTATAAATAAAATGCCAATCATTTCAGCAGAAATTCCATAAAGTCAATGAGAGCTTAATATATCAAAGTACAATTAAAAAGAGTAACCAAAATCCTTAAAAAAAATAATGGGTGGCGTCGTGATATAAAACTATAAAATGTACCAGAAACTTATATGCGCGCTATATCTAAATATTAACCGATCCTTGGACCAAACAAATTCCTCATACTAAATTTTAAATGGAGTCAATATTATTGTATATAGTCTGTTAGTGTTTTTTTTTTGCTTCTTTTTTATACCCTCCACCATAGTATGGAGGGAATATTAATTTTGTCATTCCGTTTGTAACTCACCGAAATATTAATTTCCTACCCTATAAAGTATATATATTCTTGATCAGGATAAGTTCGTAGATATATCGGTCCACGTTTAGGCATAGCTCCCATATAAGGGTACCCCCAAATTTTCGGTATTTTGGGGTCCTTGAGCGCGTTTTCAACCGAATTCGCTGAAATTTGGTACATTGGGTTCTTATTGGGTACCAAATATCTCCACTAAAAATTATAAATATAAGTCCATTTTTTCTGGTAGCTCCCATATAAGGGTACCCCCAAATTTCGGCATTTGGAGGTTCTTGAGCGCGTTTTTCAATCGAATTCGCTGAAATTTGGTACATTGGGTTCTTATTGGGTACCAAATATCTCCACTAAAAATTATAAATATAAGTCCATTTTTTCTGGTAGCTCCCATATAAGGGTACCCCCAAATTTCGGTATTTGGAGGTTCTTGAGCGCGTTTTTCAACCGAAATCTCTGAAATTTGGTATTTTGTAGCCGCCTAAAAGAGGCGTAGTCCCCATATAACCCCATTTATATATCCTTCACCACACTGTGGTACAGGGTATTATGTCTTTGTGCATATGTTTGTAACAGGCAAAAGGAAACGAGATAGACCCATGGTTCCTTTTGAGAATATGCATAGAATCACTTTCTAAGTCGATTTAAGCATGTCCGTCCGTCCGTCCGTCCGTCTGTCCATGTATTTTTGTGAGCAAAGTACAGGTCGCATTTATGATCCGAATTGGATGAAATTTAGCACAGCTCATTTGTTTGGCCCAAGGACGAACCCTATTGAAATTGGGAAAAATCGGTTCAGATTTAGATATAGCTCCCATATATATTTTCGTCCGATTTAATGTAAATGGTGTACCAAAGTCCCGATTTGGACGAAATTTGGTATAACGTACTGAATTGGGCCTAGAGTGATGTCTGCAAAGTTTCGTGAATATCGGTCCAGATTTAGGTATAGCTCCCATATATAGTTTCGTCCGATTTCATGTAAATGGTGCACCAAAATCCCTACATATCTTTCGAATGGCACGAAATTTGACATAACGTGCTGAATTGAGCCTAGAATTATGTCTGACAAGTTTCGAGAAAATCTAAATAATGTACCAAGTTCCTACATTGCATAGCGTTTTGAATTTAATCCAGAATAATGTGTGCCATGTTTAGTGAAAATCGGTTGAGATTTAGATGTAGCTCCCTTATATAATAGATTGATTTTAAGTAATTGACGCACCAAGGAACCAATATATGGCTGATAAGAACAAAATGTACTGAAATCAGTATAGCCTAACCTGTGACAAGTTTCGTTGAAATCGGTTCATATTTGGATATAGCATCCATATATAAGTAAATTGTGCATAAAACTCCTCATATTTGTTAGATTGACATAAAATTTTGCACAACGTAAAAAATTGATTAGAGAATAACGTAGTTGGTTTTTCTAGAAGTACAGACCTAGCCCAACAGATGACCTTTAGATATTTGTTTGAAGTCGATTTACATACTTTTGTTCCATTGTAACAAACGAATGACATGTTTATGGATAGATCTAGGTCGTTTCACATGTAGATAAATATCACATATTTTATTTCATACAATTTCATGATAATAGTCCTGTTTAATACAGTGGTGAAGGGTATCATATAGTCGGCCCCGTCCGACTTTACTACTTTCCTTACTGGTTTATATTAATATAATTATCTGATTTTTCCGAGTTTTGGGTTTAGTTTTAACACTCTGTTGTAATCATTTCACCTGCAAAGGATATCGAGATAAAAAACTAGAACGTACGGTTCGATAATGAACTATATGCGAACTATAGCCCGCATTTAGGCTTAGCCGTAGCCCCTGTTCGGAAGGTACCAGAAGGTATGGACCGATATTCCCCAAATTCGGACTTGAACTAAGTTTGAAAGACATAATAAGATGGGATGAAATCAAATTTTTCTGAAACGGATTTGCTCCCAAGAAACATGGGGTCTGAACCAATATTTCGATGAGGCACATTTTCACCGTGTGAAAGTGTATACACACTAATTAGCCATAAGGCTGACGATATAATTTTCTATTAAAAATTATTGTTTAAATAATCGGATTATAGAAATGTCGATATAGATCCATTTTTTGGTATGTTCCCTTTATTTCCATTTCAAGTACCTGTCAGTATATCTATGGTGGAGGGTATCCAAAGTTCGGCCCGACTGCTAAATAACAAAATACAGGCACTCAGGACGTAAAACTGGGTTAATCTGTGTGGCCTGTATTGAAAATTTTCCGTGAAGGATTTTTTATTATCCATGAATCTGAATTGCCGAATTATTCGACTAAAATTATGAAATTGCCACAAGGGGAAATAGGGATATATATTGATAATGTTTTGTGTACACATACATCAAACAAGTTGCAGCCAATTTGGGTGAAAATGCAGTAATTACTTCCAAAATGCCAAAAATGAGGCAAGAGCTTTATGTGCGGACTGTGGCCAAACATGGACATTTATGGATCGTTTTATGTATATATTTACGTCACCCTTCAAAATCCCAAGTGCCACATTATAGCACTTGAGATTTTGAAAATTGACAGGTTAAGTTATTTTCAATGTCAAACTTCATATTAGTAGAAGCAATGTGTGTGAAATCTATCTACCTAGGACACCTAAAGGTGTACCGAGAAATTTGGTAAATTCTGCCGCGGTCAAAATTTTTGTGCTCTTCTCAGATTTGCATCCCACGAAAATTCGTTAATCTTCATATCTGAAATTAGTATCTCATTGCTGAATCAAAAGTTCAGACATTTTCAATCAGCTTTCTGGTTTATTTGATGTCAAACAGGGTATGTTGACAGTTTATTGTCGTACCATTTTGGTGTGAACACAACATAGATAAATGTATCATTAAAATAATATTAATGGCATTGACCTTATCACGAAATGAAACTATTGTTGACCTTCTGACCCTTCAGTTCAACAACATTCATTAACTATTTACGGTTGAATTCATTATCAATTGATTATTATTCTTTTCACATGACCATTTCTTCACAAGTACACACATGTTTACTCTTTCACTTTGTATGGCATGTGTGTAGATATGTCTGTCATAGAAATAATAAATAATTCCAGTGACAAATTGTGTTATCAATTGAAAACTTATCAGAAGTGTCCTTGATGTCTGTCAGGTAGAATAAAAGAAAATACAAAATCTCTAAAAAAAGTGGCACTCACATTAACAAAGACTCTCACCTTGATGGAGCGTTCATTTAACAGAAGCACAAAAGACAAAGATGTCATCAAATCAGCGCATGAATAGAAATTCATTTTTCTTTTTGTTGTTTTTCCAACAATAAACAATATGTATGTGTGTATATATGTTCCAGATATGTGAACTCCTATCCGAAAAAAAGAAGCATAAACATACACCCATACAGTTTTCGCACAACATAAATGCTAATACCTCATACGACCTGTCTTCGATGTCATACAACAAATAGCAATACATACACTTAATCAATATGTTGGGGTGTCAGAATACGCATATGTTTGAATGAATATATGTATGTATGTATGTCACTGTGTATACATATGTATATATACTGGTCTTACGTGTTTATTCGTCTTCATTGTCTTGACAATCTGTATGCGAAATTTATTTTTGTTCTTCTTTTTTACACTCTTCCGTATTTTGATTCTTTCCTCCTTTTTGTGTTTTGAACACGCTTACGATTATGTCATCGAGATGACAATAACAATACGCTGATGCGATTATAATGCCAAATATAAGACAATATGGCCATGAAATATAACACATAACACAATACAGGAATATGGTGACACAAACATACACGCAAGGTACACACGTTCACATACACAAATGTGGAGAAAATATATATAAGGGTGTTCAGGATAATAATTTGAAAATGAGATGTGAATTCTGATATTATTTGATGAAAAAACTGATTATATAAGATATATAATTTTAAAGTATTACAATTTGTGTTTTATTTTCAAAGAGAACTCAGATTCGAGACTTAACTCTTCACTTCGGCAAAAAAAATCCCATATTTATACCCTTCACCACACTGTGGTACAGGGTATTATGTCTTTGTACATATGTTTGTAACAGGCAAAAGGAATGGAGATAGACCCATGATTCCTTTTGAGAATATGCAAAGAATTATTTTCTGAGTCGATTTATGCATCTCCGTCTGTTCGTCCGTCCATGTATTTTTGTGAACAAAGTAAAGGTCGCATTAATGATCGGATTTGTTTGAAATTTGGCACATGTCACTTATTTGGCCAAAGGAATCTCAAAATATTGGTCTGATTGAGACAAAATTTTGCGCAGACTATTGTATTAACTCTATATAACTCCCATATACAGTTTCGTCCGATTTTATGTTAATGGAGCACCATACTGCCAATATTGTTCTGATTGAAACAAGATTTTGCAAGGAAAATTGAATTAGGTCTTGATTGATATATGCCAAGTTTTGATGAAATCGGTTGAGATTAAGATATAGTTCCCATATATAGTTTCGGCCGATTTTATGTAAATGGAGCACCATACTGCCAATATTGTTCAGACTGAGACAAAATTTTGCACAGAGTACTGACTTAGGTCCAGATTGATATATGCCAAGTTTTGTTGAAAGCAGTCCAGATTTAGATATTGCTCCAGTATATAGTTTCGACCGATTTGACGTAAATTGAGCAGCAAAGAGTAAAATTTAGGCCGGTGCATACTGTCAATGTTTGTCCGATTGAGACAAATTTTGTTGAATTCGGTTCAGATTTAGACATTGTTGCCATATGTTTTTATACCCTTCACCACACTGTGGTACAGGGTATTATGTCTTTGTGCATATGTTTGTAACAGGCAAAAGGAAACGAGATAGACACATGGTTCCTTTTGAGAATATGCATAGAATCACTTTCTAAGTCGATTTATGCATGTCCGTCCGTCTGTCCGTCTGTCCGTCTGTCTGTCTGTCGGTCCATGTATTTTTGTGAGCAAAGTACAGGTCGCATTTATGATCCGAATTGGATGAAATTTGGCGCAGCTCATTTGTTTGGCCCAAGGACGAACCACACTGTGGTACAGGGTATTATGTCTTTGTGCATATGTTTGTAACAGGCAAAAGGAAACGAGATAGACACATGGTTCCTTTTGAGAATATGCATAGAATCACTTTCTAAGTCGATTTATGCATGTCCGTCCGTCTGTCCGTCTGTCTGTCTGTCGGTCCATGTATTTTTGTGAGCAAAGTACAGGTCGCATTTATGATCCGAATTGGATGAAATTTGGCGCAGCTCATTTGTTTGGCCCAAGGACGAACCCTATTGAAATTGGGAAAAATCGGTTCAGATTTAGATATAGCTCCCATATATATATATTTAACCGATTTAATGTAAACGGTCCCTATATATCTTTCGATTTGCACGAAATTTGGTACAGCATAATGAATTAGGTCTAGAATGATGTCTGCCAAGTTTCGTGAAAATCGGTCAAGATTTAGATATAGCTCCCATATATAGTTTCGTCCGATTTCATGTAAATAGTGCCCCAAAGTCCCTATATATCTTTCGATTTGCACGAAATTTGGCATAACGTACTGAATTAAGCCTCGAGTGTTGTCTGCCAAGTTTCGAGAATATCGGTCCAGATTTAGATATAGCTCCCATATATTGTTTCGTCCGATTTCATGTAAATGGTGCACCAAAGTCGCTATATATCTTTCGATTTGCACGAAATTTGGTACAGCCTAATCATTTAGGTCTAGAATGATGTCTGCCAAGTTTCGTGAAAATCGGTCCAGATTTAGATATAGCTCCCATATATAGTTTCGTCCGATTTCATGTAAATGGTGCACCAAAGTCGCTATATATCTTTCGATTTGCACGAAATTGGGCATAACGTACTGAATTGAGTCTAGAATGATGTCTACGAAGTTTCGAGAAAATCGGTCCTAATTTAGATATAGCTCCCATATATAGTTTCGTCCGATTTCATTTAAATGGTGCACCAAAATCCCTATATATATTTCGATTTGCACGAAATTCGGCATAACGTACTGAGTTGAGCCTAGAGTGATGTCTGCCAAGTTTTGAGAAAATCGGTCCAGATTTAGATATAGCTCCCATATATAGTTTCGTCCGATTTTATGTAAATGGTGCGCCAAAGTCCCTATATATCCTTCGATTTGCACGAAATTTGGCATATCGTAATGAATTACGTCTAGAATGATGTGTGTTAAGTTTACTGAAAATCGGCACAGATGTAAATATAGCTCCCATATATAATTTTGTCCGATTTAATGTAAATGTTGCACCAATGTCCCTATATATATTTCGATTTGCACGAAATTTGGTATTGCGTAATGAATAAGGTCTAGAATTATGTGTGTTAAGTTTTCGGTTCAGATTTAGATATAGCTCCTATATATTTTTTCTTCCGAGTGTGTGTAAATTGTGCACTAAAGACCCAAAGTTTGTCTGATTTCCACACAATTGGTACAATGAACTGTAGTTACTATAATACATTTCCTTTACATTGCTTTATATAATTTTGTCCCATTGTAAGAAGCAACCTTATATCTGACCAAATGAAAACTTTAGTGTATGTTACAGAATGTTTATGGATCCATTTTCATGTTAATGGTCCTGCAAAAATTCGACGTCTGTTATGATTCATCTGTTGAATATACCCAAAGTGGTGAAGGGTATCATATAGTCGGCCCCGTCCGACTTTACTGCTTTCCTTACTGGTTTTATCCGATTTTATGTAAATGGAGCACCATAATGCCAACATTTGTCCGATTGAGACAAAATTTTGAACAACGTACTGAAATTACTGCAGTTTTAATTTTGTTGAAATCGGTTCAGATTTAGATATTGTTGCCATATATATTTTTGTCCGATTTTATGTAAAAGGAGCACCATATATCCTGTTCTACTTGCACGATATTTTGTTGTTTCAATCGGTACAGATGTAGATATAGCTCCCACATTATTTTTTTCCGATTTTATGCTAGTGGAGGAGCCTATGTCTCGCTTGACATGAAATATAGCCTAGCGTATTGGATTGGAAACATTTCAGGTTTAGATATAGCTTCCATATATATTTTCATCTGATTTCATCAAAATTATGTACCAAATAACTAAAGTTCGTCCGATTAGAACGAATTAGGGCACCACGTATCAAATCGAAGCTATCTATGTATTGGATTTTGTATCGATATAAATTTTGGATAGCGCACTGTGCTGCAGCATACCAAATTTATATATAGATCTTATACATATTTTGCTCGATGATTGGCATTAAATTATTCATAAATTTCAGATTGGTATGTGCTGGGTTCATTTAATTTAGTTCAAATATGTATGTACTTCACGCAGTTAATTTCGTCCTATTGCATTTCAATGGTCCTCCAAAGATGCTATGTCTATTCTATCTAAAGGGTATTGTACATACGAACATCTCTTGTATGTACCCAAAGTGGTGAAGCTCATTTGTTTGGCCCAAGGACGAACCCTATTGAAATTGGGAAAAATCGGTTCAGATTTAGATATAGCTCCCATATATATATTCAACCGATTTAATGTAAACGGTCCCTATATATCTTTCGATTTGCACGAAATTTGGTACAGCATAATGAATTAGGTCTAGAATGATGTCTGCCAAGTTTCGTGAAAATCGGTCAAGATTTAGATATAGCTCCCATATATAGTTTCGTCCGATTTCATGTAAATAGTGCCCCAAAGTCCCTATATATCTTTCGATTTGCACGAAATTTGGCATAACGTACTGAATTAAGCCTCGAGTGGTGTCTGCCAAGTTTCGAGAAAATCGGTCCAGATTTCTATATAGCTCCCATATATTGTTTCGTCCGATTTCATGTAAATGGTGCACCAAAGTCGCTATATATCTTTCGATTTGCATGAAATTTGGTACAGGGTCTAATCATTTAGGTCTAGAATGATGTCTGCGAAGTTTCGTGAAAATCGGTCCAGATTTAGATATAGCTCCCATATATAGTTTCGTCCGATTTCATGTAAATGGTGCACCAAAGTCGCTATATATCTTTCGATTTGCACGAAATTGGGCATAACGTACTGAATTGAGTCTAGAATGATGTCTACGAAGTTTCGAGAAAATCGGTCCTAATTTAGATATAGCTCCCATATATAGTTTCGTCCGATTTCATTTAAATTGTGCACCAAAATCCCTATATATATTTCGATTTGCACGAAATTCGGCATAACGTACTGAGTTGAGCCTAGAGTGATGTCTGCCAAGTTTTGAGAAAATCGGTCCAGATTTAGATATAGCTCCCATATATAGTTTCGTCCGATTTTATGTAAATGGTGCGCCAAAGTCCCTATATATCCTTCGATTTGCACGAAATTTGGCATATCGTAATGAATTACGTCTAGAATGATGTGTGTTAAGTTTACTGAAAATCGGCACAGATGTAAATATAGCTCCCATATATAATTTTGTCCGATTTAATGTAAATGTTGCACCAATGTCCCTATATATATTTCGATTTGCACGAAATTTGGTATTGCGTAATGAATAAGGTCTAGAATTATGTGTGTTAAGTTTTCGGTTCAGATTTAGATATAGCTCCTATATATTTTTTCTTCCGAGTGTGTGTAAATTGTGCACTAAAGACCCAAAGTTTGTCTGATTTCCACACAATTGGTACAATGAACTGTAGTTACTATAATACATTTCCTTTACATTGCTTAATATAATTTTGTCCCATTGTAAGAAGCAACCCTATATCTGACCAAATGAAAACTTTAGTGTATGTTACAGAATGTTTATGGATCCATTTTCATGTTAATGGTCCTGCAAAAATTCGACGTCTGTTATGATTCATCTGTTGAATATACCCAAAGTGGTGAAGGGTATCATATAGTCGGCCCCGTCCGACTTTACTGCTTTCCTTACTGGTTTTATCCGATTTTATGTAAATGGAGCACCATAATGCCAACATTTGTCCGATTGAGACAAAATTTTGAACAACGTACTGAAATTACTGCAGTTTTAATTTTGTTGAAATCGGTTCAGATTTAGATATTGTTGCCATATATATTTTCGTCCGATTTTATGTAAATGGAGCACCATATATCCTGTTCTATTTGCACGATATTTTGTTGTTTAAATCGGTACAGATGTAGATATAGCTCCCACATTATTTTTTTTCCGATTTTATGCTAGTGGAGGAGCTTATGTCTCGTTTGACATGAAATATTGCCTAGCGTATTGGATTGGAAACATTTCAGGTTTAGATATAGCTTCCATATATATTTTCATCTGATTTCATCAAAATGATGTACCAAATAACTAAAGTTCGTCCGCTTAGAACGAATTAGGCCACCACGTATCAAATCGAACCTATCTATGTATTGGATTTTGTATCGATATAAATTTTGGATAGCGCACTGTGCTGCAGCATACCAAATTTATATATAGATCTTATGCATATTTTGCTCGATGATTGGCATTAAATTATTCATAAATTTCAGATTGGTATGTGTTGGGTTCATTTAATTTAGTTCAAATATGTATGTACTTCACGCAGTTAATTTCGTCCTATTGCATTTCAATGGTCCTCCAAAGATGCTATGTCTATTCTATCTAAAGGGTATTGTACATACGAACATCTCTTGTATGTACCCAAAGTGGTGAAGGGTATCAAAAATGTTGGCCTGTCCGACTTTTGAAATTTCCTTACTGGTTTTTAGTGTGGAGATTTGGTACATAATAAGGACACAAAGTGCCAAATTACAATAAATTTGGAGCCTCTTGGAGCCGATTTATGCCTATTCGACCCTGCGCCATATAAATTTGTCTTTCCGTTTGCCTCGAAATATTCATCAGGAACACCATATTTAGGTTGATTTTTTAAGACCTGTTGGAAAGTTTTTCAAAAAGAGATCACATAAAATTTAGAAAAAAAAAATCGTGGAACATTTATTAGAAACGATGTTCATAAAATTTAATGTTTAAGGGTTATTTCATAGAAATTTATTTGGATATCATTGGATATTTGCGTCCACACATATTTTCGTTTGATTTCATGTAGAATAAATTTAATCTTAATATATAAAAGAGCTTAGTGTTAAGTGAGTGAGTGACTGACAGATCATCGAAACGGCTGAAGCTAGAAGCTTGAATTTTTGAGTGTGGGTTGTTGTTGGTGTGTAGGCGTGAGATAAGGCTGGGTTTTTGGAAATTCGAACTATAAGGGTACGAAATATACTAAAATATACCAAATATGGTACCCTTTGTATTAGGCGGACGCGAAGAGTTAGGAAGCTGTACAAAAGGGTTTTTGGAAATTCGTCCCATAAGTGTACTAAAAGTACTAAACATAACTAAATTTAGTTCTAATTGTATATATATTGAACATATATAGCTAGAATCTTGAAATTGTATACAGAATACAAGTTGGGAAGTAATGTTGATGTATGGAAAAGTTGAGTTTATAGGGATGGAATGCTGAAAATAGGAATTGGGATTACTATTGGAGTACATGATTGAGGTAGCATTAAAAAATCGTACTTATGTGCACGAAAAGTACTAAATGTTACTAAATTTGGTTCAAGTGGATTTTGGTGAACGGATAGAGCTGGAGTGTTGAAATTGAGAATTAAAATGACTGTTGGAGTATAGGATTGAGGTAGTTTAAGAAATTCGTACTTACTGGTACGAAAAGTTCTATATGGTACTAAATTTAGTACAGTTTGAATTTTGCTTGAAAGGATAGATCTGGAAACCTGAAATTTGTAATTAAAATTACAGTTGACGATTGAGCTATAGACACACCTTTGGAAATTAGTATTTATGTGTACGAAAAGTACTAAACGGCACTAAATTTGGTACAATTTGGATTTGGGTGAACGGAGAGATCTGGAAAACTGAAATTTGAAATAATGGTTGCTGCTGGAATATAGAATTGAGATATGGAAGCATAGTACTTATGTGTAATATATTTTGTAATGGTAATATATTTTGTACAACTTACTTATGTGTGAAAGGATAGAGCTGGATTTCAGAAATTTCGAATTAAAATTACTGTTAGAGTGTAGTAAAAAAGTACTAACTGGTACCAAATGGTTTACAAATTATTTTTGTGTGAACGAATAGGGCTGAGATCCTGCATGAAATGTTACAGAATTAAGACAGTTTTGGAATTACGTACTTATTTATACGAGAAGCACTAAATTGTACTAAATATGGGGCAATTCGTTTTATGTGAGCAGGAATCATAAAATTTGGAATTAAAATAAAGGAGGTGAGACATGGAGTTGGTTTTAAAAATGCGTAATTATGTGTACTAAATGGTACTAAGTTTAGTACAATTTAGATTTGAGTAAAAGGATAGAGACGGAAAACGTATATGTGAAAATAAAATTACTGTTAGAGTACAGGATTGAGACAGTGTTGGAAATTCGAATTCATAAGTACTAAAAGTACTAAATATGGTACAATTTGGATCTGTGTGAACGGATAGGGCTGTGATCTTGAAATTTGTCATTAAAAATTGTTTAGGAGTGTGAAATTGAGAAGTTTTAGAAACTCGTACTAATGTCTACAAAAGGTAATAAATTGTACTATATTTGATTAAATTTGGATGTAGGTGAACGGATAGAGCTAGGATCCTTAAATATGCATTTAAGGTTATTATTGGAGTACATGACTGAGGTAGTTTTGGAAATTCAAAATTCGTCGTTATGGAATTCGTATAAAAAGCAAAAAATTTGGTACAATTTGGACTTGAGTGAACGGTTAGAACTCGAATTCTGAAAGTTGCCACTAAGGTTACTGTGGGAGTGTAGGAAAAGTACAGAATGGTATCAAATCTGGTACAATTTGGAGAACAGACAGAGCTGAAATTCTTAAATTTGAACTTACGATTGCTATTTGAAAGCAAGATTGAGCTACATTTGGAAATTTGTACTTATGAGTACGAAAAGTACTAAATTTGGTACAATTTGGACTTTGGTCCAAATTACTGTTAGAGTGTAGGATTGGTGTATTTTTAGAAATCCTTACATAGGAGTATGACAAGTACTAAATGGTACTAAATTTGGATTTGGTTGAACCGAGAGATTTGGCATTTAGATTATTGTTAAAGTGTAAAATTGAGATATGGCGACAACTTTGGAAAATCAAATTCATGTGTACGAATAGTAAATAGAATAGAAAATGCACTAAATTTGGATATGGGTAACGGAGAGAGCTGGAAACCTAAAATTTAGAATGTGTGTCACTGATGGAGAGTTAGAAAGAAGTACCAAGGGGGTTTTGAAAGTAACTGGTACTAAATTTAGTGGTGGTGAGGCAGTTTTCGAAAAGCGCTTAATGAAACTAAATATGGTACCTGTATGTATTTGCTAAAATCTGATCTATTTTTAATCTGTGTAATAAAATAAAAAAAGAGATTTCGGAAAATATTGCTTATGTGTATGAAGAGTACTAAATGGTAATAAACTTGATATTAGATGTAGAAATAGAGGTGGAAGTCAGAACTACAGTACGACAAATTATAGAGTATTCACGATTTCCATATGAAATATTTTTTGTATTCCCTTTCCGCATACGAAGTAGCGGGCACTTTGCTATTTATATATATTTTCGTCCGATGACATATAAATGATTTAAAACTGGAATGACATGTATTAAAAAAAACACAAATAATAGTTGAAGCTAGAAAAAGTTCGTCCCGGCTGAACATAAAGAAGTTTTTTTATATGTTTTATATTTTAATAATATAATACATACGACTTGGAAATATATAATCAATCGAATAAATACATTTTTTTTTTTTTTTTTTTTTGAATTTCGAGACAATCTTTTATCAAACCTATATATAGATGTTCTCATATTATTACTCTCATATTAAACAATAAATATGTATATATAAAAACAACACAAACTATATCGCTTTATAACACAAGGAAACTCATGCATCGATTCAGCGAACTAAGCATCTTTAACCGGCGAGCCATATTTACGTACATACACACACACGTATATCAACATTCACATCTTCATATATCACTTAAACTATTGCTTTTGTATTGGTTGTATGTGAAATATATAGCCAAAAATGTTCATGGTCTTGTACCAGTGTTAGTTTGATGTATGTATGTGTGTTTGTGCTTATGTGAACATATTTAACGCCCATACATTTCTTATCAGCTCGCTGAGCGGAAACACAAATACAAATTATTTATAATGCTTTTGAATGAACGCTTACTGTTTCCGTGATAGATGGCAAGCTGGCTGTCATGCAGGCAAGCTGGCTGGCAAACAGCAACCAGTATAACAATAGCGTCTACAAGAATTCAACGCATTATAAATAATATGGATGAAGAAGGGTGGTGACAGGAATGATAGACTTTTGATTTTTTTTCAATGGATAACCATTGAATAGAGATGTTAAAGTATTTTACGTATTTGTGACGATTTTAGTCACTTCTATGGTAAAATTTAAGTCTACATTAAATTTTCCAATGACTCGCGATAAAGGGTCGGTAATTCGATTAGTTACAAACTCTTTGCTGTAATAAAAAGCTTATTACAATAAATTGCTATAAATTTTAAAACATATCATTCCATAATAGACCATTTTATTTGCAATTCAATATTTCATGTATTTAACGTAAGAAAAACGTTGTGGTAATTGTATTACGTCGATTTTGTGCAATAGAGGAATATATTTTTGTCTCTGAGGCTGACAAATTATTTAAATAATTTTTTTTCGGAAATTTCCGTGGAAATGAAATTAATTTTCTTTCTATGTCTATGTTATATAAAGATTTTCAAAATTTACAATTTATCTGAAATTTATTAGCGATTGATATATTTGTGGGTCATATCTAAAATCTATTCCTCATTCAATTTGACTGTAGGTATATTATCTCAAAAATAATACACAAACAAAGATATAAAGATATCAGAATCTTGATCTATAGTGAATTTGTAGCTCCGGGTTGTTAATATATTAATATATTCAAAGGGCCCCAATAGAGATCGCAATATTTAAGATAGAGCTATGAAAATGGGCAACAACATTTCTAGTACTTCTAGGATATTTGGTATCAATAAGTCCACCCATATAACGGTACCTCCCAATATTCTGTATTTTAGGGATTCTAGACACGTTTTCCAATCCAAACGGCTGTAATTTGGTGTTTTGGATTATCATTGAACAACACACAAAAATTATTAATATTAATCCACATTTCAGGGGCTACCCTGAAATAACGGTACCTCCCAATTTTGGGTATTTAGACGATTTTCGACATGTTTTTTAACCGAATTGTCTATAATTTGGCATTTTGGGTTTCTATTGTATAGCACATAACCATGCTAAGCACTATTAATATTGAACCGAGTTTCAGGGTAGCCCGCACACAGCGGTACCACCCAATATTCAGCATTTTGGGGATTTTGGATACGTTTTCCAATCTAACGACTACCAAAAATATCAATATTGATCTCCATTTTTATACCCTTCACCACACTGTGGTACAGGGTATTATGTCTTTGTGCATATGTTTGTAACAGGCAAAAGGAAACGAGATAGACACATTGTTCCTTTTGAGAATATGCATAGAATAACTTTTTAAGTCGATTTATTCATGCCCGTTGGTCTATACATGTTAAATTGTAAACAAAGAACAGGTCGCATTTATTATCCGATTTGGATGAAAATTGGCACAGCTCACTTCTTTGGCCCAAGGACGAACCCTATTGAAATTGGGAAAAATCGGTTCAGATTTAGATATAGCTCCCATATATATATATATTCGTCCGATTTAAGGTAATGGGGGAACCAAAGTCCCAATTTTCGAGAAAATCGGTTCAGATTTAGATATAGCTCCCATATATAGTTTCGTGCGATTTCATGTAAATGGTGTATCAAAGTCCCTATATATATTTCGATTTGCACGAAATTTGGCATATCGTAATGAATTAGGTCTAGAATGATGTGTGTTAAGTTTCCTGAAATTCGGTCCAAATTTAGATATAGCTCCCATATATATTTTCGTCCGATTTCCAAAGTCCCCATATATCTTTCGATTTGCACAAATTTGGCATAGCATAATGAATTAGGTCGAGAATGATGTGTGTTAAGTTTCCTGAATATCGGTCCAGATTTAAATATAGCTCCCACATATTTCGTCCGATTTAATGTAAATGTTGCACCACAGTCCCTATATATCTTTCGATTTGCACGAAATTTGGTATAGCGTAATGAAGTAGGTCTAGAATGATGTGTGTTAGGTGTCGTGAAAATCGGTTCAGATTTAGATATAGCACCTATATATTTTTATACCCTTCACCACACTGTGGTACAGGGTATTATGTCTTTGTGCATATGTTTGTAACAGGCAAAAGGAAACGAGATAGACACATGGTTCCTTTTGAGAATATGCATAGAATCACTTTCTAAGTCGATTTATGCATGTCCGTCCGTCCGTCTGTCCATGTATTTTTGTGAGCAAAGTACAGGTCGCATTTATAATCCGAATTGGATGAAATTTGGCACAGGTCACTTATTTGGCCCAAGGACGAACCCTATTGAAATTGGGAAAAATCGGTTCAGATTTAGATATAGCTCCCATATATATATATATATATATATATATATATATATATTTAACCGATTTAATGTAAACGTTCCCTATATATCTTTCGATTTGCACGAAATTTGGTACAGCCTAATCATTTAAGTCTAGAATGATGTCGGTCAAGTTTCGTGAAAATCGGTCCAGATTTAGATATAGCTCCCATATATAGTTTCGTCCGATTTCATGTAAATGGTGCCCCAAAGTCCCTATATATCTCTTGATTTGCACGAAATTTAGCATAACGTACTGAATTACACACGAAATTTAGCATAACGTACTGAATAGAGTGATATCTGCCAAGTTTCGAGAAAATAGGTCCAGATTTAGATATAGCTCCCATATATAGTTTCGTCCGATTTCATATAAATGATGCCCCAAAGTCCCTATATAGCTTTCGATTTGCACAAAATTTGGCAAAACGTACTGGATTGAGCCTAGAATTTTGTCTGCCCAGTTTCGAGAAAATCGGTCCAGATTTATATATAGCTCCCATATATAGTTTCGTCCGATTTCATGTAAATGGTGCACCACACATACCTTGCGATTTGCACGAAATTTGGCATAACATCAGTGTTGCCAAAACTTTGTCATTAAAAAATGCTAGACTTTGTTTCAAAAAATGCTAGAAAGTGCTAAAAAATTTAAAAAAGTGCCAAATAAAAGTGCTAAAATGTTTATAGAAGGAATTTCGCTTATAGCTAATAATGAATTCTGTATTTCTTAAAATTTGCTTGCAAGACCTGGAAATATTCACCTGATATCCTATTTATTCATTTTCAGAAAAAAATTCTATGTCGATATAGCCATGTATATACAGCTCGCAATATTGAAGACAGATCTTTGAAATTCCGCACATTGCTAATATTCCTAGGATGGTATTGAAAATGGGATATATGTGTTCCAACCGATTTAGCTATAGTTTTATATTTTGGATTTTCATTGGAAACAAGTAAAAAAGTGTCAGTCGGTGTTGCC
The DNA here is from genome assembly GCF_032173495.1 of Musca vetustissima. Lineage (NCBI taxonomy): Eukaryota > Metazoa > Arthropoda > Insecta > Diptera > Muscidae > Musca > Musca vetustissima. The sequence continues at coordinate 26,299 of NW_026885975.1, forward strand.
TACAGATATATACCCCCAGCTTATGGTTTGTGGAGGTCTTCGGAATTACACACAGATTATATTATTAGCTTTATATAAGAAATATGTTTTTAACAAAGAGGTTTCGGATTTAATGTTGATAAAATTGTATAATATAATGGGTTGGGTGCATTGTTTGGTTCATATCGGACATTCCGTTTGACTTATAATGGATTAATAAATATTGAAAATTTGGACCCCTTTTGGGTGAGGTACCAGAAGGAGTGGTCCAATGGATCCCATCTTCCTACTTGACATAGACTTGGTGAAGATAATAGGTTTTATACAGCTTCGTTAAAATAGGATAGTCCGTTTGCGTGTTATTATAAACTTAGTTTTTAGCACAATTTTTATGATTGTTTTTTTTTTCTTCATTTTCCCAAATAAACAACCTAATACCAGACAATGTCAAAGTCACCATATGACTCAATAGGTCTATGTGGAATCGAAAAACGACAAATTTTTGGTATAAAACCAAATAGTCGGAAAATTTTGAAATAAAAAATAAAAAAGTGCTAAAAAAGATGCTAGGTGCTAGAACAATTTTTTTGGTGCTAAACGAGTTTAAAAAGTGCTAAATCTAGCACTAAAAGTGCTAAATTGGCAACACTGCATAACATACTGAATTGAGCCTAGAGTGATGTCTACCAAGTTTCGAGAAAACCGGTCCAGATCTAGATACAGCTCCCATATATAGTTTCCTCCGATTTCAGGTAAATGGTGCAACAAAGTCGCTATATATCTTTCGATTTGCACGAAATTTGGCATAACGTACTGGATTGAGCTTAAAGTGATGTCTGCCTTGTTTCGTGAAAATCGGTCCAGATTTAGATATAGCTACCATATATAGTTTCGTCCGATTTCATGTAAATGGTGCACTAAAGTCCCTATATATCCTTCGATTTGCACGAAATTTGGAATAACGTACTAAATTGAGCCTAGAGTGATGTCTGCCAAGTTTCGAGAAAATCGGTCCAGATTTCTTTATAGCTCCCACATATAGTTTCGTCCGATTTCAGGTAAATGGTGCAACAAAGTCCCTATATATCTTTCGATTTGCTCGAAATTTGGCATAACGTACTGAATTGAGCTTAAAGTGATGTCTGCCTTGTTTCGTGAAAATCGGTCCAGATTTAGATATAGCTCCCTTTTATTATAGATTGATTTTAAGTAATTGACGCACCAAGGAACCAATAGGCTGATAGTAAAGTTCTGAAATTAGTATAACCTAACCTGTGACAGGTTTGTTTGAAATCGCTTAATATTTGGATAGATCTTCCAAATATATTTTCGCCCAATTTCAAGTAAATTGGGCATCAAACTCCTCATGTTAGTCAGATTGACATCAAATTTTGAGCAACGTACAAAATTGAGCATAGAATTACGTAGTTTCGTTTTCTATTTATATTTGTTTGAAGTCGATTGACATACTTTATGAATAGATCTAGGTAGATTCACATTTAGATAAATATCACATATTTTTTTCATTCAATTTTATGTTAATAGTCCGGTTTAATATACCCATAGTGGTGAAGGGTATCATATAGTCGGCCCCGTCCGACTTTACTACTTTCCTTACTGGTTTCTTTCGAGTGTATGTAAATTGTGCACTAAAGACCTAAAGTTTGTCTGATTACCACACAATGTGGTGCAATAAACTGTAGTTAATATAAGTTATTCTCTGACAAGTCTCATTGAAATCGGTTCACCTTATATACATATATAGCAACTCTATATCTGACCAAATGAAAAATTTAGTAAAGGTTGCAGAATGACATGTTTATGGATCCATTTTCGTGTTTATGGTCCTTCAACGTCTGTTAGGATTCATCTGTTGAATATAAAGTGGTGAAGGTTATCATATAGTCGGCCCCGCCCGACTCTTCTAATTTCCTTACTGGTTATTATTCCCCCATATAACGGTAGCCTCATTATTGGATATTTTTTTAAAATTTCAATCGCCTTTTTCGCACGTATTTCTCGGTTTCTATGGAGCCCTCATAAATATTAAACATTTTGATTGGCATCCTCATGGTGGAGCGTATAAAATCTTCGGCCGGGCCGAACTTAACATCGTGTTTACTTTTTATACCCTCCACCATTGTATGGAGGGTATATAAGTTTTGTTTTTCAGTTTGTAACGCATCGAAATAATCATTTCCGACCCTATAAAGTATATATACTCGTGATCAGCGTAAAATTCTATGAGGATCTAAGCATGTCCGTCTGTCTGTTGTAATCACTCTAGCGTCTAAACGAATTGAGATAGAGCCTTAAAATTTAGCATAGAGTCGTCTTTTGTCTGCAGGCAGGTCAAGTTCGAAGATGGGCTATATCGGTCCACGTTTAGGCATAGCTCCCATATAAGGGTACCCCCCAAATTTCGGTATTTTGGGGTTCTTGAGCGTGTTTTTCAACCGAATTCGCTGAAATTTGGTACTTTGAGCTCTTATTGGGTACCAAATCTCCCCACTAAATATAGGTCAATTTTTTCGGACAGCCCCCATATAAGGGTACCACCAATTTTCGGTATTTTGAGGTTCTTGAGCGCGTTTTTCAACCAAATTCGCTGAAATTTGGTACTTTGGGTTCTTATCGGGTACTAAATGTCTCCACAAAAAATTATAAATATGGGTCCACTTTTTCTTTCAGCCCCCATATAACGGTACCTCCTAATTTTCAATATTTTGGGGATTTTGATCTATTTTTCTGCCGAATTCGCTGTATTTTAGTATTTTGAGTTCTTAATAGGTCCCAAATATATCCACAAACCAGTGAGCGGAGCCGTATAGTCGGACGGGGCCGACCATATAATACCCTACACAACTTCCACGAAAATCTAACATTGCGTTATTTGCACCCTCTTGAAACCTGACTAAATGTCAACAAATATTACTAATATTCAGTAGACGAGGGCGGTACTTGTTCAGATTCTCTTTACAGTGGGTTATGTTGTGATGTTGGGCCTTCAATTGTGGCCTATAGATAGACTAAAAAAATGTTAAGTTTTCGGTCCACTTCATCCCAAAATTATTATCTGATCATCACCGAAAGTTATAGGCGTTGTCCTTGACCATAACTGGAATCTCATGGAAATTTTCAAAGCGATCAGCGCTATATTTCCGCCCTCTAGTGTGGTTTTGGGTTACTAAATAATGTCTGAATAAGTAAGCACCTGTAAATATTTAAGTGTAGCTCCCACATCTGAGTACATACGACCATATAATTTAAAGGTCAACCACTCCTCTTGAAAATACTATAAACTTTTTGGGTCTAGGTCCTTCAGGGGCAAATTTATACGCCGTGGAATACAAATTTTGTCATTTTTCACACAAAAGTCAGGGTCCATTTGACACACTAAATATTGACCGATATTTATCAAATCAGGCATGCTTATTATTTTGGTCCATTTCATCCCCTAAATATTAACCGATCTTTTCCAAAAACAATAGGGGTCTTCATTGGCCAGAACCCATTCTACATGCAAAATTTCGTGAAGATTGGTCCATAACTGTGGCCTGTATCGTGTTTACAAATTATAATGGACAGACGGACGGACGGACACACATGTCTAGAACAACTCAGCTGGTGGAGATATGATGATCGGTATACTTAAAGGTGGGTGTAGGACCAATATTTCGCGGCGTTACAAACTTTTTGGGCTGCACAAAGCTATAATACCCTGACAACATAGTTGTGTAGGGTATAAAAATATGAATATAGGTCAATTTTTGCGGATAGCCCCCATATAAAGGTACCCCCAATTTTCGGTATTTTGGGGTTCTTGAGCGCGCTTTTCAACCGAATTTGCTGCAAATTGGTATTTTGTAGTCGTATATGGTACCAAATCTCCCTACCAAAAATTATTAATATTCGCCCCAATTTTGGGGTGGAACCCATATATCCCCTTTTTTATACCCTCCACCATAGTATGGAGGGTATATTAATTTTGTTTTTCCGTTTGTAACACATCGAAATAATCATTTCCGACCCTACAAAGTATATACATTCTTGATCAGCGTAAAATTCTATGGCGATATAGCCATGTCCGTCTGTCTGTTGTAATCACTCTAGCGTGTAAACGAATTGAGATAGATCGCCAACATTTTGCATAGAGTCGTCCTTTGCCTGCAGGCAGGTCAAGTTCGAAGATGGGCTTTATCGGTCCACGTTTAGGTATAGCTCCCATATAAGGGTACCCCCCAGTTTTCGGTATTTTGAGGTTCTAGAGCGCGTTTTTCAACCGAATTCGCTGAAATTCGGTACTTTGAGTTCTTATTAGGTAGCAAGTCTCTATACTTAAAATTATAAATAGAGGTCAATTTTTTCGGGTAGCCCCCATATAAGAGTTCCCCCCAATTTTCGGTATTTTAGTGTTCTTGAGCGCGTTTTTCAACCGAATTCGCTGAAATTCGGTACATTGGGTTCTTATTGGGTACCAAATTTCCCCACAAAAATTATAAATATGGGTCCATATTTACGGATAGCTCCCATATAAGGGTACCCCCCAATTTTCGGTATTTTGAGGTTCTAGAGCGCGTTTTTCAACCGAATTCGCTGAAATTCGGTACTTTGAGTTCTTATTAGGTAGCAAGTCTCTATACTTAAAATTATAAATAGAGGTCAATTTTTTCGGGTAGCCCCCATATAAGAGTTCCCCCCAATTTTCGGTATTTTAGTGTTCTTGAGCGCGTTTTTCAACCGAATTCGCTGAAATTCGGTACATTGGGTTCTTATTGGGTACCAAATTTCCCCACACAAATTATAAATATGGGTCCATATTTACGGATAGCCCCCATATAAGGGTACCCCCAATTTTGTGGTATTTTAGGGTTCTTGAGCGCGGTTTTCAACCAAATTCGCTGAAATTTGGTACTTTGAGTTCTTATTAGGTAGCAAATCTCTATACTAAAAATTATAGATAGAGGTCAATTTTTTCGGGTAGCCCCCATATAAGAGTTCCCCCCAATTTTCGGTATTTTAGTGTTCTTGAGCGCGTTTTTCAACCGAATTCGCTGAAATTCGGTACATTGGGTTCTTATTGGGTACCAAATTTCCCCACTAAATATTATAAATATGGGTCCATATTTTCGGATAGCCCCCATATACGGTTACCCCCAATTTTGCGGTATTTTAGGGTTCTTGAGCGCGGCTTTCAACAGAATTCGCTGAAATTCGGTACTTTGAGTTCTTATTGGGTAGCAAATCTCTATACTAAAAATTATAAATATAGGTCAATGTTTTCGGGTAGCCCCCATATAAGGGTACCCCCCAATTTTCGGTATTTTAGGGTTCTTGAGCGCTGTTTTCAACCGAATTCGCTGAAATTTGGTACATTGGGTTCTTATTGGGTACCAAATTTCCCCACTAAAAATTAAAATTATAGGTCCACTTTTTCTGGTAGCCCCCATATAAGGGTAGCTCCCAATTCAAGTTTTTGGGGGGATTTGACGGGATTTTTTTTACCGAATTGGCTGTAATTTAGTAATTTCAGTTGTTATTGGGTAGCAAATCTCTCCACAGAAAATTATAAATAGAGGTCAATTTTTTCGGGTAGTCTTCATATAAGGGTACCTGCAATTTTCGATATTTTGAGGTTCTTGAGCGCGTTTTTAGTCTCCATATAACCCCCTTTTTATTTATATTAAAATAGTTATATGATTTGTTCCGTGTGTTGCGGTTGGGTAGTCGTTACGGGAAATAGTCAATTTTTACCCTACAAAGACTATGCAGCCATCTGTAGCAAGCATTCCGCCTGCTAAAGGTATTGTGATAAAAGAAACCTCAAACATGACGATAATGAAATATATCGGCAGACATTTAGGCATCTCCTCAATATAGTGATACCTCCTGAAGGAAAGAATTGAAATAAAAAATTAAAATATTGGGTTCAATATTGGCATATACTGGTCATTAATTAGGCATAGCCCTCATATAATGATATCCCCAAATAATCACAATTTTCCTACACTATGTAATCAATATTAGTCCCCCTTTAGGCATAGCCTCATATAACTTTGTAATCTAAATTACAGTAGTTTGAGGATTTTATACTCTACCATGCGTTATCAGTATCAGTCCACTTTTTGGATCTTCCAGATTTTAGGAAAAATCTCCATTAAAAATTGCCGAAGTTTGTATTTGATGTACATAATGGTTTACATAAATCGGTTTGTAGAATTATCGGTATATACCCACTTTTTGGTATGTTCCCTATATTTTCATTACATGTATCTGTCAGTATAACTATGGTGGAGGGTATCCAAAGTTCGGCCCGGCCGAACTTAACGCTTTTTCACTTGTTAAATTTTCAATGTTCCATTTTAAACTTTGCGAACTCCATCCAGATTTCAATATTCATCGAGAATCAAATTCAAATTATTGTCATTGTTATTAAAAGTATAACGACAATGATTTTTTGTTCTTCAATATCGTAAAAATTGTTTTTCGCTCGTTTCGTACTTTTTCTTAGCATCGTGCGTGTATATCGGCTCTCACGGCAAGACTTAAGACCATCATTAAATTGTTTATGGCAAAACTGAAATACCAAGGATTCTGCATAAAAAAACTTAAGAGTTTTATGGACGTCAAACGTTGTCACGTTGCTGCATGAAACCTGGAGTCAACAACAAGGAAAAACAATGGCGTATCAAATCAAGTGAACTTCGTAAAATAAGGCGACCAAGAGCTAAAAAAAATATTTTAACCTTACGATCAAAATTGTGCAGCAAGATGAAAAGTGTGGCAGTAAAAATATGTTAATTTAATTTTTGACTGTCGTTTGGAATGTTTAGCGTCTGAGGGTAGTTGTTCTTTTTTAATTTTAATACAAAATTACCTTGTTTTCCCCCTTTTTTTATAGTCCAAAAAATTAATAATAACCAAACCCAAGGAAGCTCCAAAAATAAAATCACCAACATACCTAAGGTGATGGCAAGTTGCAAGGTATTTTTCTTATGATCCGACAAGAAACATCCAAGTAGATTTGGCAGAGTGTGTGTAGGTGTGTGGAAGACTGGCTGTACGACCACCATTAACCATAACATTGTAATTAAAAAAATATTTAATGTAAAACAAGGAGCCACAAAAACAAATACTCACATTTTAGTCCTTTTTGGTGAACGTTGTAATATTTTTAGCTACATATTTTTACCGTAGACAAACGAAGACTTTATAATTTTCTGCACTTACATTTCTCTTGCTGCAAAAATACATTAACCCCCAGAGGGCCATGTGGAATCAGTGTAAATTCATAATGTAGCTTATACTTTATTAAACAAGCATAATATGTTGTCTTTCATCAGCAAGTCTAATGCATTTTATGGCCTTGAGAAAGAGAATGTCGGCAGGTTAAATAACTAATATTAATTAATGGTACACATGATCGTATGCGTATGTTCCACACGTATACGCCTAAAAATCATCAGATTCGTTTTCATACTCAGCACCATATGGTGGAGTGTATTTTAAATGTGTTAGATAAAATTCTATACCATTCCCGTATTTCTGTTAAAAAATATCTTGCAATATTTAAAACACAGTTTTGAAGAGAGCTCTACACATACATCGCTTCTACTCCGAGGATTTTCTGCATTAATAGTTGAGTGTATTTCGTATTTACGTTTAGAAATATTGGTCCTAGACCCAACTTTAAGTATACCGATCTCGATCTCGACTAGCTGAGTCGATCTAAGGAGGTGTGTCCGTCCGGCCGTCCGCCTGTCCATTATAATTTGTAAATACAATACAGGCCACAATTATGGGCCAATCGTCAAGATTTTGCATGGAAGATGGGTTCTGTCATATAAAGATCCATATCTTTTTGATAATGATCCGTTAATATTAAGGGAATGAAATGTACCAACAACCTTAATTTTTTCTGTTTTTCTGGTCGTTCTAGAACTGAATATTGCACAGAGAAAGAGGTCTAACCATAGAATAAACATGACTTTTTGATGAAGATTGGTTAATATTCAGCGAGTCAGACTTTTGTGCGAAAAATGACAAAATTATTATTCGAGATACCAATTATATTGATACCAATTGTATTATTGTACTTACTGGGATGTAGGAGTTATACGTAAATATTTAGTGATGTTTTTGTGTTATGATATTGTTTTGTAAAATCTGAATCGATTTCAAAAAAGGTCGCATACATCAATCTGGACCTAATTCAGTACGATGAAAATGTTGTCTCAATTAGACAAATATTGGGAGTTTGCTGCACCATTTACATAAAATCAGACGAAACTACATATGGGAGATATATCTGAATCTTAACCGATTCCAACAAAACTTCACAGACATCAAACTGAACTATATTCAGTATTTTGTGAAAATTTTATCTCAATCGGACAAACATTGACAGTGTAATGCACCATTTACATAAAATCGGACTAAACTATATATGGGAGCTATACCTAAATCTGAACCAATTACAACAAAACTTCGCATACATCAATAAGGAAAAATTGGTTTTAGACCCCATGTTTGTTTTGACCAAATTCGTTTCATATAATTTGTAGCGATTTATAAATGCTGCTACGCACGATATTTTGAGACCTTACCTTACATAGATCAAGCTTGAGTATTGGAACCATTGGTCAGATTGTCAGATTTGATTAAAACTTTAAAATTCTAAGATGACGTTAAACTCTAAGATGTATACATAAGTCCGTGTTATGACAAAGGTTCCGCCCCATTTGAGTTATTATAAAGATTTTCTGCGCATTTCCAAACAAAATGTGTTTAATTTGACAAATCGGGATTTCTGGGATGTTTGCTGATAAGAAGACTCTAATTTTGACATTCCGGGGTGTTCGAGATTTTTTTTGTTTTTTTGACATTTCCCCATATAAACCTATAATTTTCTTTCCCAGATTTCCAATATTTTTGTAAACGTCGTAATATTAACAAGTAAAAAAGCGTTAAGTTCGGCCGGGCCGAACTTTGGATACCCTCCACCATAGAAATACTGATAAATTTTTGAAATGAAAACATAGGGAACATACATATATCGACAATTCTTCCAATCGATTGTTGTAAACCAAATAGAAAATTCAGCAATTTCAATGGGGGTTTTCCTAAATTCTCAAAACCCTTAAATGTTGACACATATTATTAACGCATGGTACGGTGAAACATGTGTATAGAATCCTGAAAATACTCCAATTTAGAGGGCAATATTATATATGACGCATACTAAAGCGGGACCAATATTGACAACATTGTGTAGGAATTAGCAACTACTTGGTGTTTTCATTATATAAGGGGTTAGGCCTAATTAAGGGCGATGTAGCTCAAGTTCCAAGCTAATATTTTAGTTTTGAATCCCAATACATCCATCACGCTAAATATTAAATAGGTAGGATGTTTTATATTTTAAAACCTCACGTTTTAGTTTTTATGTCGATATCCTCCGAGAGAAAAGTTATTACAACATATGGCTAAATCAAAAATATGAACTGAATATCCCCCCCAATACACGAAAAAAATCAGCTAACTATTTTAAAATAAAAACGGGTGTTATAAGGGGACTACCCCAAAAAGGGGCCGAATATATAAAATGTTTGGTAGGGAGATTTGTTACCATATACGACTACAAAATACCAAATTGCAGCGAATTCGGGTGAAAAACGCTCTCAAGAACCCCAAAATACCGAAAATTGGGGGTACCCTGTCAAAACCCCCAAAAACTGGAAATTGGGAGGTACCCTTATATGGGGGCTATCAGAAAAAGTGGACCTATATTTATAATATTTAGTGGAGACATTTGGTACCCAATAAGAACCCATTGTACCGAATTTCAGCGAATTCGGTTGAAAACCGCGATCAAACCCCCAAAATGCTACAAAATTTGGGGGTACCCTTATATAGAGCTTTCCGAAAATATGGACCCATATTTATAATTTTTAGTGGAGATATTTGCTTCCCCATATAAGCTCAACGTACCAAATTACAGCGAAGTCAGTTGAAAAACGCGTGCAAGAACCTCAATATACCGAAAATTGGGGGGTCCCCTTATATGGGAGCTATGTCTAAACGTGGGCCGATAAAGCCCATCTTCGAACTTGCCTGCAGACAAAAGACGACTCTATGCAAAATTTTGGCGATCTATCACAATTCGTTTAGACGCTGATTACAACAGACAGACGGAAATGGCTATATCGTCATAGAATTTTACGCTGATCAAGAATATATATATATATATACTTTATAGCGTCGGAAATTATTATTTCGATGAGTTAAAAACGGAAAAAACTAAATTAATATACCCTCCATGGTGGAGGGTATAAAAATTTGATGGAAAAAATATTAGTGTATATCTAATTAGATCCTTCAGAATTGTATTACTCATATTCAACTTTTTTGTAGGAAATATTTCCCATATTATCAAAATTCAATATTAGTATGTTTTATAATATACCCTTCACAGGTTAAATTTGTTCACAGAAAAATTAATATTAACACATACCACCCTTTTTCCAACCAATTTGTTGACCACGATGATAAAAACCCCGATAAAAATTGTCATTTTGTAAAACAAACTAGCGGCAAGTGTCACGACAAAGTGTTCGGTAAAGAATAATTCTAATAGAAAATAATAAAATGTTTTGTGTATGTTACACTTACTTACTTTGCCACGCTCAACTGTAAGGAGCTCAAACTAAAGTAGAGAATAAAAAAGAAAAACAATGAAAACCTCTAACCATAATAATTATCTTACAATGTGAACCGCTTATTTTTTCCTTTTCTCAGGACCACTAACATCTGACTCGCCACATCGCTCCCTTTCATTTAAGTATGCCCAACAACTTAATGAAAAACATAGGAAAAAATGAGCAACAATAATGAAAACCTTACAATAGCAACAACTAAACGGCAAACGACCACCCGCCCGCCTGCTTTTGTTCAACAAATGACAAACCTTGTATATGAATGTTACAAAACCCGGACAGGACCACAAAACTTAACCGCAAATTATGTCATTAAATGATGTTACAATTAGCACAGTCAGAACCCACCAAAATGAAATGAAACTTCTCTAAAATATCCCCGGCGTAGTTGGTTGTGTTCCTGATGGTAGGAAAAAATACAGCAACACGAAATCGCCAAGGAACAATAACAATGAAACAAAAGCAACAGCCTTGGCAGTGGTCCTATTATAGTTATCTTTTGTCTTCCACCATATCCTGAAGTTCTTTGATAGTTGGCCTTAAATGACAACATCAGCTAAGACTAATATAACAGCTGTTACAACAACAGAGGCTTTGTTAAAACAACGACTACAACACCATTCAATATCATTTTTTAAATTATTTTGCACTCCTTTTGTTAATTGTATTCTACACTTCGTTATATTTTCTTTTTGGTCCAAGAGCTTTGTCAACGAATGTAGAAAATTGTATCATGTATCACTCAGTGCAATAACCCTCAAAACTGAAGATGGTGTTAGGACACTTGCTTCTCTAACTAGCAATAACATAGCCCTCATAATAAAAAAAATATCGGCCCGGCCAAACTTAAGGAGACCCCCTTCTCGATTTGAAATTTTGGCGATTTTCAACCGGCTGGTAAATGGTCGCGGACTATTTGAAGATTGACATTATTTTATTGTGGTTTTGAAATTGTTTTTGGTAATTAAAAAAAGCGATTCTTTTCGACGGCGGACGTGATTTCCGACCACTGGAACGTCCGAGCCCAAAATATTCTAAAGCTATTCGAAAGAGTACACGTCTGGCTATAGTATGAACTAGACCTAGTAACACCGTATGAAAATTAACTAAATGGTGGACTATAAAATTTGATTTTTGGAAAAATTCCCATTTTCGACCAAAACCATGTTAAAACCTGTAAGGAAAGTAGTAAACCGACTAACATCAATCCCTACACATATCATGTTGCAACCTATGCTAAATTTTGTAAATCGATTTATAGTAAACTTGACACACGCTATTCGGTATGCTGCACTGTTTAAATTTAATCTCAATCACACACCCATTGATTATTTGGTGTACAATTAACATAAATAAATCGAAATTATATATGAAAGCTATGCTATATCTGAACCGATTTCAAGGAAACTTGCCAGAGATTAATTTATATCAACTTCAGTACGTTGTGTCAATCGGCCTAGCTAGGGGTCTTTAGTGCACCATTTACTTAAAATCGGACGAAAATATATACATGATGTGTTTGTAAATCTGATCCGATTTTCATGAAACTTTGTACATTCTAGACGTAATTCAGTAAGCTAAACCAAAATCGAAAGATATAGGGGGCTTTGGTGCAGCATTTCCATCAAATGGGACGAAAATATATATGTGAGCTATATCTAAATCTGAACCGATTTTCAGAAAACTTTGCACACATTATTCTAGATGCCAAAATTCGCTATATCTAAATCTGAACCAATTTTTCGATATATAGGAGCTATATCTAAATCTGAACCGATTTTCTCCAACAGGGTTCGTTCTTGGGCCAAACCAATAGCGTGTGTCAAGTTTACTTTAAGGGGACCCCCCCCCCCCATTTTCGGGTCAAAAAATTTTTTGATTTAATTCGATTCTACCCTAATTCAAGAATGTCTCTACAAAATTTCAAGTGAAAATCTCAAGAACTCTTGAAGATATAGCCGATTTATTGTGTCAGCATCAAGAGACGGCTAAAGGGCTTCTCAAACTTTAAACGCGTTTTTCTCTTTTGCGAATGGCGGGCACGATAACTCAAAAACTAATAACCCAATCGATTCCAAATTTTTACACGTTTCTCTGTGAGTGTAAAGCTATCGTATGAACTAGGATAAAGCCAATCGGTGAAAAATAAGGAAATTTTTAAACTTGGTTTTTGGTCAAAAATCGGCGATTTTCGAAAAATATTTTTTCAAAGGTCCACCATTTTGTTAACTTTAGAGCGAAGTCAATAATCCTAGTTCATACGAGAGCCAGACATGTACTCTTTCTAACACCGTTGGAATTTTCGGATTCCGATGTTCCAGTGAGGAGATATCGTGCCCGCCATCAAAAATAAGGACTTATCTTTAATTACAAAAAACAACAACAAAACAATAACAAAAATTTTTTGTACATTATTTTTCTTCTCTTTTAAATCTTCAAATATATATGTGCAAAGTTACAAACCTTAACAAGCATTGGTATAGATTTAGCAGCCCATTGAAAATCTTGAAAAATTAAAATCGAGAATGGGTGGGGTTCCCTTAAGGAACTTCTACAGCTTCTCAATTAGAGTGCGTAAGAGATATTCATATGAATTTTTTACACAGCATGAGGTCTATTATAAGCAGTGTTGCCAAAACTTTGTTGAGGAAAAATGCTAGATTTTGTTCAAAAAAATGCTAGAAAGTGCTAAAAAATTTAAAAAGTGCCAGAAAAAAGTGCTAAAAATTTCTAGAACAAAATTGTTAATATTTAATAATGAAATATTAATCAGAAACCCCATTTATTCTTAACGGCTATTCGTTGTCGATTTAGCCACGTCCGTCCGATTGCGGTCGCAATATTGAAGACAGAGCTTTGGAATTTTGCACATACGATACCCTGTACCACACTGTGGTAAAGGGTCCCAACATACCATTCAGTAATCAAATCTCAATACCACTTGAGAACAAGCTTATAATAATAGTTGTTCTTAAGCTTTTTTTAGTAATATTAAAAAAATGTTGTTAAAATTGGACTTCACAAACAGTTTTCAACTATGCTTGATAAACTATTGTTGTACACAAATGTTTCTCAAGAGTTGTATATTGAGATGACTAACCTTTATACACACTAGTTAAGATAAAATTACATTTGTAAGCTTATTCTACAATTGCAAGAATAAGCTTTTAGTAATATTACACAAGTAATTGTATCATAAGGGTTCCGTTTTGATTTTTCTACAATTATTAATAAACATTTCTCAAGATTATCTCAAGACTTTTTCAAGCTTAATGCTTTTGTGGTAAGCTTAATATAATATTATTCTCAATACTTTTGGTTTGTTGTATTATGTCTTTGTGCATATGTTTGTAACAGGCAAAAGAAAACGAGATAGACACATGATTCCTTTTGAGAATATGCATAGAATCACTTTCTGAGTCCGTCCATGTATTTTTGTGAACAAAGTACAGGTCGTATTTATGATCCGATGTGGATGGAATTTGGCATAGGTCACTTATTTGGCCGAAGGACGAACCCTATTGAAATTGGGAAAAATCGGTTCAGATTTAGATATAGCTCCCATATATTTTCGTCCGAAATTTGGCATAGCGTACTGAGTTAAGTCTAGAAATATGTATTTTAAATTTCGTGAAAATCGGTTCAGATTTAGATATAGCTCCCATATATATTTTCGTCCGATTTTATGTACATGGTGCACCAAAGTCCCCATATATATATATATATATATATATATGGTTGAGATTTAGATATAGCTCCCTTATATATTATCGATTGATTTTAACGCACCAAGCAGCTGATAGGAACAAAACGTACTGAAATTCGTATAACCTATCATGTGACAAGTTTCGTTGAAATCGGTCCATATTTAGATATGGCTTCTATATATATTATATATATTATATATATATATATTTGTTTGAAGTCGATTTGAATATTTTCGTCCCATTGTAACAAACGAATGACATGTTTATGGATTGATCTAAGTCGATTCACATTTAAATAAATATCACATATTTCAGTTCACCCAATTTCATCTTAATAGTCCTGATTAATATATCCATAGCGGTGAAGGGTATCATATAGTCGGTCCCGCCCGACTTTACTACCTTCCTTACTGGTTCAACCTAAATTGCTGTATATTTGTATATTGTGTTCTACCTGGATATATAGCCTTCTTACAAGAACTTATCAATATTGGTCCACTTTTAAGGGTAGCCCTCATCAATTGCATTGGTTTTAATTTGATTGCTTAAATTTTGTTGAGTAAAAAATCTCCTTATCAAAAATTATTAATATGGGTCCATATTTAGGGGTAGCCCCCAGAGAGCGGAACCCTCCCCATTATTCGACATTTTGGGGACGTCGGACACGCAACCGAATTGACTAATTTTTTTCTATTTTTTGTTTTGATGGGGTTTGAAATCTTCCTACTAAAATATTAATACTAATAATATCCAAATTTGGTTAAGGTTAATAACGGTAATTTCACAATAACTGTAATTTCCCATTTGCGTACTTTTAAGGGTTTATAATCTCATTCCCAACAGCGATGTTTGTCGGAATTTGTTTATTTTGGTCCTTATTCTGGCACAATCCCAATATAAAGGGGGACGCTCGCCTTTTCGGTAATCTAAAGTGGTAATAACTTGGCATTCGGGATTCCCGCTGAATAAAAAAACTTGTTTTCAGAAAGTTCCAACATAATCCATGTTCATTATTTTTACATCGCTCTCATAAATTGTACAACTTAATTTGGTTTTCATTTTCCCAAATAAACAATCCACCAATAGACAATGTCATAGTCACCACATGAAGTACCCGACCATTTTATAAGAAATTTGGAATACACGGCACACGCGATGAATTTGATTTTCCAATGCTATCCATGGAAAATCAAATTCATCGCGTGAAACTTAGAGAAAATTCAATGCGCCAATGAATGAAATGAAATCGAAAAACGGAATTTTTTGGATAGAAATCAAAAATTTGTAAAAAATGCTAAGAAATTAAAACATGCTAAAAAAAAGTGCAAGGTGCTAGATCAATTTTTTTGGTGCTAAACGAGTTCAAAAAGTGCTAAATCTAGCACTAAAAGTGCTAAATTGGCAACACTGATTATAAGGAACAATCGTGCATCATTAACACGAAAATCACATTTTTATACCCTTCACCACACTGTGGAACAGGGTATTATGTCTTTGTGCATATGTTTGTAACAGGCAAAAGGAAACGAGATAGACACATGGTTCCTTTTAAGAATATCCATAGAATCACTTTATGCATGTCCGTCCGTCCGTCCGTCCGTCTGTCTGTCCATATTAAATTGTAAACAAAGTACAGGTCGCATTTATGATCCGAATTGGATGAAATTTGGCATAGGTCACTTATTCGACCCAAGGACGAACCCTATTGAAATTGGGAAAAATCGTTTCAGATTTAGATATAGCTCCCATATATATATATATATATATATATCACCGATTTAACGTAAACGACCCCTATATATCTTTCGATTTTCACGAAATTTAGTACAGCCTAATCATTTAGGTCTAGAATGATGTCTGCCAAGTTTCGTGAATATATGGGAGATATACCTCCCATATATAGTTTCGTACGATTTCATGTAAATGGTGCCCCAAAGTCCCTATATATCTTTCGATTTGCACGAAATTTGGCATAACGTACTGAATTGTTCCTAGAGTGATGTCTGCCGAGTTTTGAGAAAATCGGTTCAGATTTATATATACCTGCCATATATAGTTTCCTCCGATTTGATGTAAATGGTGCCCCAAAGTCCCTATATATCTTTCGATTTGCACGAAATTTGGCATACCGTACTGAATTAAGCCTAGAGTAATGTCTGCCAAGTTTCGTGAAAATCGGTCCTGATTTAGATATAGCTCCCATATATAGTTTCGTCCGATTTCATGTAAATGGTGCCCCAAAGTCCCTATATATCTTTCGATTTGCACGAAATTTGGCATAACGTACTGAATTGAGCCTAGAGTGATGTCTCTCTGTCTGTCTGATGTTCGTCCGATTTCATGTAAATGGTGCCCCAAAGTTCCTATATATCTTTCGATTTGCACGAAATTTGGCATAACGTACTGAATTGAGCCTAGAATTATGTCTGCCAAGTTTCGTGAAAATCGGTTCAGATTTAGATATAGCTCCCGTATATAGTTTCGTCCGATTTCATGTAAATGGTGCACCAAAGTCCCTATATATCTTTCGATTTGCACCAATTTTGGCATAACGTACTGAATTGAGCCTAGAATTATTTCGATTTGCACGAAATTTGGCATAACGTACTGAATTGTTCCTAGAGTGATGTCTGCCGAGTTTTGAGAAAATCGGTTCAGATTTATATATACCTGCCATATATAGTTTCCTCCGACTTGATGTAAATGGTGCCCCAAAGTCCCTATATATCTTTCGATTTGCACGAAATTTGGCATAACGTACTGAATTAAATCTAGAATGATGTCTGCCAAGTTTCGTAAAAAACGGTCAAGATTTGGATATAGCTCCCATATATAGTTTCGTCCGATTTCATGTAAATGGTGCACCAAAGTCCACATATATCCTTCGATTTGCACGAAATTTGGCATAACGTACTGAATTGAATCTAGAATGATGTCTGCCAAGTTTCGTGAAAATCGGTCAAGATTTAGATATACCTCCCATATATAGTTTCGTCCGATTTCATGTAAATGGTGCACCAAAGTCCACATATATCCTTCGATTTGCACGAAATTTGGCATAACATACTGAATTGAGCCTAGAATGATGTCTGCCAAGTTTCGAGAAAATCGGTCCAGATTTCTATATAGCTCCCATATATAGTTTCGTCCGATTTCATGTAAATGGTGCACCAAAGTCCACATATATCCTTCGATTTGCACGAAATTTGGCATAACGTACTGAATTGAGCCTAGAATGATGTCTGCCAAGTTTCGAGAAAATCGGTCAAGATTTCTATATAGCTCCCATATATAGTTTCGTCCGATTTCATGTAAATGGTGCACCAAAGTCGCTATATATCTTTCGATACAAAATTGGCACCTTATGGCGTAATGTTCACCCCTCAAAAATAATATTTTGAAAATATGCCAGGGTTAGAAAGAGTAGCTATTAATCTCTTATCGGCCGCGAAATATGTCCCAGGATCGGAATATAGATCCAAAGAAAGTTAGAGTTCCGTGGTAGTAGTACTGCTTCGATCACTGTTTGTAGTATGTCTTTGTACATATGTTTGTAACAGCCAAAATATAAAAGATAGACCCATAAATCCTTTTGAGAATAGAATCACTTTCTGAGTCGATTTATTACTCTCCGTCCGTCTGGTCATGCTAAATTGTAAAAAAAGTAAAGTGTCTAGGATCCGAATTGGTTGAAATTTAGCATAGGTCATTAATTTGGCCCATATTATTGTTCGTCCGATTTTACTCAAACGTCTGATTTTATGTAAATACCCTACGATTCTCCGATTGAGACGAACTTTTTAATAATGTATTGAAGTAAATCTGGAATAACGTGTGTTATTTTATTGATCATTGATGCTTTTTGTTGGGCTCTTTTGGTCAGGTATATTTGATAAAAATAAAACTAGTTTTTATTTTCATATTTCATTTCATATTTTGCTTGACGTTTCCTTGGCTTTTTCCAACATTTTCAAGAGCGTTTTTTATTAATCTATTGACAAAATAAAAATTATAATCTCTTTTCAATATACTGCTTATTCTGAATATAGCACGTATTTTATACCCTCCACCATAGTATGGAGGGTATATTAGTTTTGTTTTCCCGTTTGTAACGCATCGAAATAATCATTTCCGACCCTATAAAGTATATATATTCTTGATCAGCGTAAAATTCGATGACGATCTAAGCAAGTCCGTCTGTTGTAATCACCCTAGCGTCTAAACGAATTGAGATAGATCGCCAAAATTTTGCATAGAGTCGTCTTTTGTCTGCAGGCAGGTCAAGTTTGAAGATGGCTTTATCGGTCCACGTTTAGGCATAGCTCCCATATAAGGGTACCCCCCAATTTTCGGTATTTTGAGATTCTTGAGCGCGTTTTTCAACTGAATTCGCTCAAATTTGGTATATTGAGTTCTTATTGGGTAGCAAATCTTTCCACTGAAAATTATAAATATGGGTCCATATTTTCGGATAGCCCCCATATAAGGGTACCCCCAATTTTGAGGTATTTTGGGGGGTTTATCGCATTTTTCGACCGAATTCGCTGAAATTCGGTAGTTTGAGTTCTTATTGGGTAGGAAATCTCTGTACTAAAAATTATAAATATAGGTCAATTTTTTCGGGTAGCCCCCATATAAGGGTACCCCTCCCCCCCAATTTTCGGTATTTTAGGGTTCTTGAGCGCGGGTTTCAACCAAATTCGCTGAAATTTAGTAAATTGGGTTCTTATTGGGTACCAAATTTCCCCACTAAAAATTATAAATATAGGTCCACTTTTTCCGGTAGCCCCCATATAAGGGTACCCCCAATTTTCGCTATTTTAAGGTTCTTGAGCACGTTTTTCAACCGAATTCCCTGAAATTTGGTATTTTATAGTCGTATATGGTAACAAATTTCCCTACAAAAAATTATTAATATGCACCCCCTTTTTGGGGTAGTCCCCATATAACCCCCTTTTTTATATTAAAATAGTTATGCAATCTGTTCCGCGTTTTGGGTTTGGTTCTAAGACTCTGTTGTAATCATATCACCTGCGGAGGATATCGAGATAAAAAACTACAACGTAAGGTTCGAAAATGAACTATATATGAACTATAACCCGAATTTAGACCTAGCCCCTGTGTGGGAGGTACCAGAAGGAGTGGACCGATATTCCCCATCTTCAAACTTGAACTAAGTTTGGAAGAAATTATAAGATGGCCAAAGTTTGGATGAAATCACAATTTTCTGAAACAAATTTGGTCCAAAGAAACATGGGGTTTAGAGCCATTTTAACCGTGTAAAAGTGTATACACCCTCATTATCCATTAAAAATTTCTGAAATTTGTTTTATAGTTTACATTGTGTTTTACATAACTGGTTTGTGGAAATGTCGATATATGTTCACTTTTTTTAATTTTCCCTATATTTTCATTTTAAGTACCTGTCAGTATATCTATGGTGGAGGGTATCCAAAGTTCGGCCCGGCCGAACTTAACGTTTTTTCACTTGTTTAACTTACTTTAGTTATTTTTCATTTTGTTTACTATTTACTTAATTTAAAAAAACGGGACTCCACAACATTTAATATTTTTTTTTTGTTTTGTTACTTTGTTGTATTGTTACTTTATATTGCCTCCATATGTTTGGATGGCCCTCCGATGGTTTTCTTATGTATGTTATTGACCATCAATGATTAATAAAATTACAAAAATTGGTCAGTTACTTGTGTTATGTTTCGTTGATATCAAATCAGATATAAATGTAGCTCCCATATAATTTTTCGTCCAATTTCATGTAGATGGTGCACCAACCTCCCAGAGTTTGTCCAATTGAGACGAAAATTTTCAATCTGTTAAGATTTTGATGTAGCTCCCATATATATTTTTCGTCGTATTTTATGTAAATGGTATACCAAACACCCTTCGTTGAAAACTTCTCACCACATGGTCCTGTCGGCGTGCTTGTGGTGGCATTTTACGAACATCTCTTGTATATTCCCAAAGTAGGTATGGTTTCATATGGTCTGCCCCTTTTAATTTTTGTTCTTTCGTTCTTAATGGGTTTCAACTTAATAGAGTTAAGGTACGTCAACATAAAAATTTATTTCTAAAAATCCTACTCATGGGAACCTTTTACTGGAAGTGTATATAGAACGATTTTTAACGAATTAAAAAAAACAATTCATCGATTGTATCAATCAATTTTCATTCCTTTCCACCAAGTAAAATGTTCAATTGAAAATAAACTCTTTCCACCTCACATGTACATAAGTTCTTTTCTATGCAGACATTTTATAAACTTATTTCATTTTCTTTTTCAAAACTCATGAAATTGAATAAAAAAACTTAATGCAAACTAACGTTCATTGCATTGCAAAAAAGACAAAAATAGTAGCAACAACAACGACGAACAATTTGTTTAAAGGATGCAATATTTAGTTAAAAGGCAAATACATTCGTTATAAAAAGAGCGCCAAAGTAGTAGGTTTTAAATTCCACATAGAATTTTCTTTCACGTATGCTTAATGTAAAATCTGGAAAATACATACATATCATGAATTTCTAAGGGAGAGAAACAGAACATAGTATATAGCAATAATTCTTCTGGATTTGTAAAACTACACAAAAGCCAGTGATTCATGTTTCACATTCTTCGAACGTGTATGGGAGATATTGCCAATAGATTTATATACCATTGAATGTTCAAAAGCAGTTATTTGTCCATTAAATTTGCTAACATGAAATCTATTGAACGATGACATTTATAATGGCCATTAAATAATGACCATTTGTCAAGAAAAGTAAACAAAGATGTTGCTGTGATTATCACAGATTTCGGGTTTGGTTATTTTAAATGAAGTGATTGAATGTCCTTTGTAGATGTTAAATAAATATTTAAATTTTAACAAAACTGTAATACGTTTAGAGGAATATTATAAAACAAGTTGCTATTAAGGCAACTGACTTCTAGCATAGGCCATACTTATTCCTGCCTGGCGCATTTTTATATTTCCATTAGAAAATTTTTCAGTTCTTAGCAATTTGACAATATCTCAAAAACCTATATAAAGGTTTTTGGGTTCCGTAAATCAAACTCAATAATATCTATTGAGGAATAATAACAAAATAATAAATCAAAGGTCTTCTGAGAGAAATTTATTTTAGCTTATCCCGGCCTTCAAATAACCTGTGGTATTTAAAGCGTTTCAGTTTTGATTCAAAACATAAAATTCCACAATTTATTCAGTTAAACTAAATACCAACAAAACTCACAATGCGATTATTATCGAAACTATTCTACAAATTCATTATCATTTTGCTCCCTAAAAATGACGCCATTATCATAATAATATCCAAAGCCAATTTACATGGAAAAGTTTTAATGAAGAGTCACTTAGCAGACATTACAACAACAATATCATGTGCTACCTATCAAAGATAAAATGAAACTTTAAATTACGAACTTTCAAAGTAAACTAACTTAGCATGATGGGGTAGGTAAAGAAGAAGAAGCTGAAGCCTTTGAAAATGTCGAGTTCAACGAATAAGTAACCCTAAGCCATATTCAATTTAATGGCTAATAGATATTCTCTCTAACTACCTACCTACCTTTCACTATCAGCAAAGCATACATTAAGCAATGGGTCACATTGATAAGTAGGAAGGACATCGTCATGTGATACTATGCTCTGCCTTTCCTTCACCCCCTTTCTGCATTAGTTGAGCTTTCATGGCAATAAATGTAATTCGATTGCATACGGTCAAGTGGTGGTCGTTCGTTCATTGCTATGTCCTACAGAAGGAGTTCCTTATCAATTTAAAACAATTTTGAAATCATAGATAACGCAACGTTGTATCATCAGTACATAGTTTAGCTAATGTCGTACATCAGAGTGAATTCGATATCTGGCAAACCTTTTTACCTATTCCCATTTACTGGTTAGAAGTAGTTGGTATATCCCCAGCAATTTTGCATGGGTAACATAAATTCAACTATTCGACAGTTTGAAATCCGAAAGATATAAGACAAACAGGAAACAAATGTCTGATCTAAGGTATGTTATGTTAACGATGAGGTTTGAAAATGTATTGGTGGTATACATACATATGCATGTGGACTTATATGTACAGTGGTTAGTTATTCCTTTGACGTTTTTATAACATTCACCATGAGGTGGAGTGTATTAAATGTAATATTTATAAACTAAAACCAGTAAGGAGAGTAGTAAAGTTGGAAGGGGCTTCTTCACCACTTTGTGTATATTCATCATATGTATCCTAACAGAGGTCTCCTTTTCGAAGAAACTTCGACATAAAATTGAACAAACTTAATTTATATGGGGGCTATACTAAACCGATTTCAATGAAACTTTCCAGAGATTAATTCATATTAACATCAGTACAATCTGCGAACTGGTTGTGTCAATTGGTGAAAATATATGTTTATATGTAGATCTAAACCGACTTCACAAATCTTGATATACGTAACTCTATACTAACTTCAGTAGATTGTACAAAATTGTGTGCCAATCTGAAACATCGGGTCTTTAGTGCACAATTTACATAAAGTCGGAAAATATAAATGAGAGCTATATCTAAATCTGAACCGATTTTCACGAAACTTAACACACACCATTCTAGACATAATTCAGTACGATGTGCCCAATCTCGTGCAAATCGAAAAATATATGGGAACTTTTGTACACCACTTACATTAAATCGGACGAAAATATATATGGGGAGCTATACCTAAATCTGAAACGATTTTCACGAAACTTAACAGACATCATTCTAGACATTCTAGACATAATTCAGTACGATGTGCCAAATTTTGTGCAAATCGAATGATATATAGGGACTTTGGTACACCATTTACTTTAAATCGGCCGAAACTATGTATGGGAGCTATCTAAATCTAAACCGATTTTCACGAAACTTAGCGCACATCATTATAGGCTCAATTCAGTACGCTGCGCCATATTTCGTGCAAATCGAAAGGTATATAGGGACTTTGGTGGACCATTTACATAAAATCGGACAAAAATATATATGAAATCTATATCTAAATCTGTATCGATATTCACGAAACTGGCAAACGTTGTCATGCATAGCAATATTAAGTTAGCTCTTTTTACCCTCCACTATTTAAGATATAGCTTTGAAATTTGCACATGCATAACTACTACTCCTAGGATATTTGGTATTGAAATGTTCAATATTAGTTCACTATTTAGGGTAGCTCCATATAACGGTACTCGAAACATGAGAAATTAACAGAAAGTGTCCGTACCAAATATCATCAATATTGGCACATGTTTCGGGGTACCGCCCATATAATAGTAGTATAGAGGATACTTATTGAGCAGAAAATCTCTGTACTTAAAATTATCAATATTGGCTCAAGTATCCAGGTAATATTAATATTCGCACTTTGGCTGTAATTTTATTTGTGGATGATTATTGAGTAGAAAATGTTCCTAACAAAATTTGTTTTATTTGGTAGCATAAATCCTACTAAAAATTGTCAGTATTGGTCCACTCTTCTGTTTTTGGGGAGTTTGGTCACGTGCTTCAACTAAATTGGCCGTAATTTTATATTTTGGATGATCACTTGTACAAAATCTTCTTACAAAGAATTATCAATATTGATCTAAGTTTCCGGGTAGCACCCATATAATGGTATCCCCCATAGTTTCTCATGTGGTGTCAAATCTTCTCATCAAAAATTAATATATCTCCAATCCCATTGTAGTGTACTGTAATGTGATATTGGGTGAGACTCATTTTTGCGAAAAATTATTTATTTAGGCCCACGTTTTTATATAGCAATACACACAGGTCTCGCCCCCTTTGTTTAGTATTATAAAGGCATCGAATGCATTTTCTCATAGAGTTGGTTATAATTAGGCATAATGGATTCCTGTGAATAAAAAACATCATCCCAGAAATTATGCACTATAGCTTAACGTTTTAAAAAGACACCATAATTATTTTCCGTTCAATTTTGGGTATGTTGAAGTTCTTACCCCCGTTTTCCAACCTGAGTGTTATCGGTAGTTAGCTTGTTCAATACGAATAGGTGACATCGGACGGAGGTTTTGGTATAACCTTCAAATTAGATATTATGTCTTGGCTATTTTTTCTAATATTGTTGGTTTTTGTTAGTTGTTCTCTTTCCAGCTGAGCTTAATGATAGATTTTTGCAAAGAAAATAGTTCGTATATAAGTTTGACATTTCCCGTGGCATATCAACATTTCAACATTCACATTTACTTTAAAGAACAACATGTAACTATTATCATTATTTTCAAACAAATTAATCTAGGGTATGGATCTTAGAATTCGAATACCCTGAATGGAAGAACACGATTCAGAATGTCTTCTGATTTTCCATTTTGCATTAGTTCCAAAATGTACGTGCATTCTAAGCAAAACGTGTACATACAATGATCGCGTGTACATTCAATGATATACTTCTCAATTATTTTTTGTATTCTCCCAAAAATTTTTCAATACAATGTCAATCCAATTGAAAAAAAAATAATATTTTGAATATTTTCAATAATTGACAAATGTAGGCTAAAAGGAATGATACGCTACCAAGTTTTACCCAAAATATCAATTACGACGTGGTGCTATCAAAATAGATCGATACTAAATCGTGAAAATGCAAATAGGCTGCATAATATATTTTTTTTTTTGCAAAATTTTCGGGGTTTTCGATTTTTTCTCACATTTTAAACCTTCCCTAGGCCTCCACGAACATTTCAAGACTACGATCAGATAAATCCGTTCAGCCATTCTCGAGTTTTAGCGAGACTAACGAACAGCAATTCATTTTTATATATAGAAAAGAGATATATATGGGAGCTATATCGTCCTTGGGCCAAATAAGTGACCTATGCCAAATTTCATCCAATTCGGATTATAAATTGCTTACAATTTAACATGGACAGACAGACGGACGGACTTACATAAATCGACTTAGAAAGTGATTATATGCATATTCTCAAAAGGAACCATGTCTATCTGGTTTGGCCAGTTACAAACAAGGGGTACTGAAAAATTTCGACCGCGGGGGCTGCAATTTTACATTCCAGAATATAGATGGACAAAATACTTTTTCCCAAAAAATTGTATCTCCATATTAAAATCCCTTTTCAGTATTTTAAAGATTTTAGACACCTTTACCGATCGAAGAGGCTGCTGGGTGATAAACTTCTATCAAGGAAATGGTTAATGTTGGTCAACTTACATATAAAGATTATCTTAAGATATTTTCATGGATCTTTTTTTTTCTTCCGAAATGGTGACTTTTCTTCTGACTGATCCAATAATAATACAGAACCTGCAGATCTGCAAGATAATATCTGTCAGATGGCATTCAGATATGCTCACTGCATATCTGCATATCCAATTTCAGAATATACATATATTCTTAATTCAACACGTCTTTTCCACGCGCCAAATTTCTTTTTTAAATCTACAATAATATATTCCCTTTTGCAACCACTGTAGTTTTAGACAAACTTTATTACTGTTTCTCCAAAAATCTACTAACTAATTTTGTGTAGTTTGTGTCTGTAAGGATATATCATTTTGCCATAGTTAATGACTTACGATGTTGTTGGTTAACTGAGATTGCATATAATTGGTTCTTAACTATCCACTATATGAAGGAGTTTATTTTGTTTTTTTACTTTTTTGTATAGTTTTGGAAAAAACACATTCCAAAAAAAATTAATGAAAAGGAAACAAACAAATAATTCCATGACGATGATGGTAATCTTCAACGGAAACAAATCAATTGATAGAATGCAAAGAAATGATTTTTGAATCGAAATAAAATTCGACGTAATTAAAATTAAAAATTTAAATCTTTGTTATAGTATGTAAGATAAATTGAATAGTTATGGATTAATTGGTATATGTTGCAAATTTTATATAAGTGATAAAAGCTTATGCTACTCTTTTATCGACCGTGTTTGTAAATTGAATAGTTATGGATTAATTGGGTTGCAAATTTTATATACTTCTTAACTCAAGGGAGCGGGGGGTGCTTAACTCAAGGGAGGGGGGAGTGCGAGCGACAAGAACTCCCAAGAAATTAATGGTGAATGTGGTGATTCGCGTGTGTTGGTGTAGGCAGAAAAGAGAATAAACAAATAAATAAAACACAAGTATTATTAGTAATAATCTATTGGTTTTATTGGAGGCTCTTTTCCTATTACAATAAATAAATTACCTTGTGTAATTTATGGTGGCGGCGACAGAGGCCTGTTAGTATAACGCGTAGACGTTATTTGATAGTAGAGTCCAAGTTGACTCTTCGATAGCTACAAGACAAGTGAAGTGAGAGTTCTTGTGATCGCAGAGGATCGCTTATCTATTTCTACTAATACATATACATATTCCAATGAGTGAAAATAGCAAGGAGAGCAAAACAACTACTTCCCCCGCTGGTAGGTCATCCGCGCCCTACGGTATCCGCAGAGGGAATGCGTAGGGGAGATGCCAGTAATGCCAATCAGCATCCGTGATTGATCCAGCTCAGGAAGTGGTGTCAGAACATATCAAACTTATACATTCCGGCCCCCTTGCTACGACCGACAATGTAGCAATTAAGTATTAAATTGGAATAATGGTGATTTATTAAAGATATAAATGAACGTAAATTCAGATTTCAAGTGAGCTGTTCAAAATTACAATTTAATAGCATAGCGATATGTTTAGTAAATGGGTGATGTATAAATTCAAAACGATGTTAGCATTTACTAAAAAAGTCGATTTCAATTTCCGATTTATATTGCGATGTTAGGTGCTAGTAGGGCGAGGAAGTGAACCGGTGAGCAAGTACCCGAAAATAGACTTTTGGGCCAACAATGAATTCAAAACTATTTTTGGTGGTTCAGCTTCCAATATTTGGGGATAGAGATCAGCGCCAAGTAGCAAATCTACTGGGCTACCATTAAAGGTATCAGCTAAATCTAAAGGAATTTTAGATTTCAACGTCAAAATAGGTGGAGGTGAAAACAATTTCCCCTTAACACTAGGCCGAACAAATGCCTTCGTTTCAATAATTCTGGACGAATTTTTAGGGGATGACAACTTAAGAGAACATACTTCTCTTGGTGTAGGAGATTTATAATTTTTCTTCGAGTCAACCGAAATGCCAATTGCATTTTTAAGTTTTCTACTAACAATAGATACCTTTGAAGAAGGATCAATAATGGCACGCGTAGGATGCGTTTTTCCATTATGAACTATATTAACAACTGCTGTTCCTAAGAGAACACTGGTATCTTGTGAGGGGTGAGGTATCTGGTGATTCTTACGTTTTTTGTCGGAAGACCGCGGCAACAAAGAAGATTCTCGACTTTTGACTTTAGTAAAATTCGGAGAAGGGGTTTCCGAAGAACGCGACAACAAATTTTGTTCTCGACTTTTGACCTTGGTGAAAGCCGGAGGAGTTTTGGAAGAAGCAATAACTCTATTAATTTGTGGCCGGTGAAGAAGGCTGTGGTGTCTCTGTTTGCACACAATGCAACTAAATTTGCTTTTGCAGTCTTTTACTGCATGACCACGGGATAGGCAATTTATACAACACTTATTTTTCTTCAGAATCAAAAATTTGTCCTCAAAGGAAAGTTTTAAAAACTGGGGGCAAAGTCGCAGATGATGACTCTGATTAGGACAAATGGTGCAAGATGTTGTTGACGAAACTGTAGTTCGATCAGAGGTAAGACATTTTGAATTATGTACCGACAACAATTTAGGTGGAAAGACATTTTGCTGTGACTTCTTCGAAGAGTTGGGAGAAGTCATTTTCTTTTGCGATAACAATACATTTTCGGAAGGGAGGATATTTTCTATGCACATCAAAGTTTGTATTCTCTCTGTTAGAAACGTATCTAATTTTCTCCAGGTAGACAACGACGATTTGATTTTGATACTTTGCTCCCACAGAGTCAAAGTTAATTTTGGCAAACGCTGCAAACAAACAAATACAATAATTGGATCCCACTGATCCGTGGCCACGTCATAGACTGACATTGCAGCAAGACAACTATTTATCCCACGTTGGATAGTTTTAAGGCCAGAAATAGTTTCAATATCGACGGAGGGGATGTCAAACAAAGATTTGAGGTGACAATTTACTATGATACGTTTATTTTCGTAAGTATCTGAGAGAGCTTTCCACGCTAAAGGGAAACTACAATTGGTGAGTGGAAATCTGGAAACGATTTCACGAGCCTCACCGGTGGTCTTCTGCATTAGATGACAGAGACGTTCAATATCAGATAAACAACAATTATTTATAAAAAGGGTGGTGAAGAGATCCCGGAAGGTGGGCCAAGATATGAAATCCCCAGCAAAAACTTCAATGTCGATAGGTGGGACAACAAAACTATGATTATCGACAGGTGGGCAAGTGTAGCTGTTGGAGGTGGTAGAAGATTGAATTTCAGGAGCAACGAGAGAGGTGGTGGACTGCACAGATTTGCCTGAGGGCAAACCGGAAGGAGAGCAATTCAACAATGTGCTTGATGGATTGGAGGTACTACAATTGGATGGAGTTGGTGAAATTAAAGAAGCTATAGCCGGTGGACAATTATCATTAATGGGAGATTTAAGGCGATCGAGATGCCGATTTATTGTGGTTAGACACCAGGAATACGCAATAAATGCAGTATTATATTTTTCCTCTACGACATCAATATTATCTGTCTGTGCAGTCTCGGATGTCGTGAGGTATGTTTTGCACTCTTCGTACGTGCAATGAACTTTATTCCACAGCTCTCGAATCTCTGAACTACGAATTTCGAGATTGTAGACAGAATATGTGGATTCTTTAATATTTTCAAATGCTGCTACACTTTTCAAAACAATTTCAGTAGCTCTAATGAAACGAGTAAGAGGAGTTATCGACATTTTGTTCCTGAAATGTGAAAACCCGCAAAACGAAATTTCTCAATTGAAGAATAAATAACAATTAATTAAATGAAAAAATCCCAAAATTTAACAAAGATTGCTATAGCTCAACCAAAAAATGCAAATTACAGCAAAACCTCCAATAATATTAACAAAAATAACTATAATCTCTAGTGTTAAAGTAGCACAAAGGTAGGAAAATTAGAAGAAACTTCCCCTAGGTGACAAAACTACTTTAATGCGACCACAAATGCAATTATTTGTTCCAAATGTTCAACGATGGTAGGGTGTATTTGAGGCGGTGAATGCCAAATGTAGGGTGCAGGTGTCAAAAATTTAAAAAAACTCACAAGGAGTACTCAAAGGTTCAAAAATAATGAGTAAAGACAACCAAAACAATGAATAAATATTCCAAAAATTAATACTTTTACTCAAGTATTATTTGCTCTAATAGAGTGCAATAGCTGTCGACTGTAGGGTGCAAATGTCCAAAATTATTAAATACCCTACCAACAATCAGTAATTATTTCGAAAAGATTCAAAAAATAATTTTAATATTAATTTTTGCAAATTCACAATTTTTGTCGCTTGGTACCACTGTGCTGTAGTGTGGTGAATAACGAATATCACACAAAACAGAATAAAACACAAGCGGAGCTAGCAGAGAAATGTTTATGCGTAAGCAGGTACGCACCCACACAACACACGACGCGAGAAACGATCCAACAGTGAGAGTTGGAGCCGACAACAGTTGTTGGTATATTTTCTACTATACCAAGGTGACGCTAGAAAAACTCGCGTGGAATACACGTGTGTTGTTGTTGCAAAATGACTGTGCAAATTCTCCAGTGAGAATTGATCAATACAGTAGAACAACAATAACAACAAGGAATATTTGGTTGGTGGTGGAGTAAGTAACAAATAAACCAAACAACAAGACAGTGGACTGTTAGGTTACAAGTGTTGTTATTGTATTTTGGAGTAATAGGTGGACAAGAGATGAGATGTTGTTATTGCAAATATTACAAAATTTAACTTTGCTTGTTAGAACAAACAAGGGGGGATAACAACACGACAAATTCGTTTGTTTGGTGAGAATATAAACAACAAATAAACCAAACGACCAAAGTGCGCTCACGACAAGTGATGCTTGTGTTGTTATTGCAATTTAGACAATGTAAAAAAGAAGTGATCGAGGGAGATTACAACAAAGCTATTGCGTTTGGTTGGTGAGAGGGGAAGAGCAACAAATTAACCAAACGAACAATATATGGAGCGGTGATTTTTTTTATATTTTAACAACCGATCGTTGGGAACAATTTGCGTTGTTAGTGTAAATATGTATCACTGCAAACGAGAAGGAATAATTTAGCAAACAAGTGATAATAACAACAACTCGGAAAGGTTTTGTATGACCAACGCGACGTAGGGTGATCAGTACAAACAAACGAAATGTAAACTTCGTAACAACGAAATAGTTTAAGTGGACTGTATTTAGGGTGCTTTAGTTAAACAACACGCGTAGGGGTAATTGAAAGTCGACCAATGCAATAATTCTTTGTTATGCGAATTCAAAGACAAACAAAATATACTAACACTCGCGGTAGCTCACTGTTTAAAGAAATCTGAGTTTACGTACCTGGTGTTAGTATGGTGATTTGTTGTTGCGGTGATGAGTTGAGAGTTGTTTTAAGATAATTATTTTTCCAAAAAGCAACAACAAATAGGCGGCTAACTTCAATCCGGCTCGATGCGACCAAATGTTTAGGCGAGGGACTTGCTCAACTCCTCGCCTTGGTGTTGATGGAGGGGGTGTGCAAATAATTAACTCGAGGGAGCGGGGGGATGACGACAACGAGAGCTCCCAAGCAGTTAATGGTGATACGCGCGTGTGGTGCAAATGCAAAGAAAAGAGAAGATATAGCAAGGAAATAAAACACAAGTGATTAATATAATATTCAATTCATTGGTTTTATTGGTGATTCTTCTTCTTTTCGTACAACAAATAAATTACCTTTGTGTAATTTGGTGTGGTGGCGTCAGAGGCCTGTTAGTGCTAACACGTAGATGTTAGCTCGACAAGAGTTAGTTAGCAAGTTGACTCTTCGATAGCTACAAGACAAGTGAAGTGAGAGTTCTTGTGATCGCAGAGGATCGCTTATCTATTTCTACTAATACATATACATATTCCAATGAGTGAAAATAGCAAGGAGAGCAAAACAACTACTTCCCCCGCTGGTAGGTCATCCGCGCCCTACGGTATCCGCAGAGGGAATGCGTAGGGGAGATGCCAGTAATGCCAATCAGCATCCGTGATTGATCCAGCTCAGGAAGTGGTGTCAGAACATATCAAACTTATACAGGCGGTATCTTCACAGATGGTATATTAGCCAGTAAGAAAAGTTCGAAAGTCGGACGGGCGCGATACCCTTCATCTCTTTAGGTACATATGTACAATATCCTGTAGATATAGCAGATCTAGCATCTTGTGTGTAAAAAAATCCATTAAAGAAAGGTAACTTCATTCATACTGCCTCTCTCATATTGCCTCTCTCTATTTGCAAAAAAAACTCTAGTGGTCGATTTTCACAAACCTCCATACATATACATTTTTTATCATTAAATAAATTTAGCAATGCATGAAAAAGATTATAATCGTTTGGTGTCAAGTTCGGACTGTATGGCGGATGCATAAACCAAGATCATGAAGTTTCTGGGAGTCACTGTAGATATGTGTGGCCTACCGTTGTCCTGGTGGAACATGACACCTCTCCTGTTGGCCTATTCTGACCGTTTCTGGTCAATTGCTACCTTCAAACGGTCTAGTTGTTGACAGTAGAGATCAGAATTTAGCGTTTGTGGGGTACGTAAATGAGGTACCAAAGTCCCTATATATCTTTCGATTTGCACGAAATTTGGTATAGCCTACTGAATTAGGTCTACAATGATATGTGCTAAGTTTCGTGAAAATCGGTTCAGATTTATATATAGCTCCCATATATAAATTCGCCCGATTTTAGGTAACTGGTGCACCGAAGTCCCTAAATAGCTTTCAATTTGCACGAAATTTGGTACAGCGTACTGAATAAAGCCTAGAATGATGTGTGCTCAGTTTCGTGAAAATCGGTTCAGATTTAGATATAGCTCCCATATATAGTTTCGCCCGATTTTAGGTAAATAGTCCACTAAAGTCCCTGGAAATCTTTTGATTTGCACGAATTTTGGCACAGCGTAATGAATAAGGTCTATAATGATGTGTGCTACGTTTCGTGAAAATCGGTTCAGATTTAGATATAGCTCCCATATATAGTTTCGTACGATTTTAGGTAAATGGTCTACCAAAGTGCCTAAATATTTTTCGATTTGCACGAAATTTGGTATAACCTATTGAAATAGGTCTAGAATGATGTGTGCTAAATTTCGTGAAAATCGGTTCAGATTTAGATACAGTTCCATATATAATTTCGCCTGATTTTAAGTAAATGGTGCTCCAAAGTCTCTGAAAATCATTCGAGTTGCACGAATTTTGGTGTAGCTTATTGAATTAAATATAGAATGATGTGTACACCTTCTATATATATTTTCGTCCGATTTTAAGTAAATTGTGCACTAAAGATCTACAGCTAGGCCGATTGACACAACGTACTGAAATTAATATAAATTAATCTCTGGCAAGTTTGCTTCATATCGGTTCAGATATAGATATATCGTAGCTTCCATACATAATTTCGACTTATTTATTGGGATTAAATTTTAAACAGTGCAGCATACCGAATAGCGTGTGTCAAATTTGCTTTAAATCGATTTACACAAATCTGTCGCAAACGACTCTAAACTTGCCCAAATGAAATAAAATTTAGCGTTGGTTCCAGAAAGACATAAAAATCACATTTTAAGTTCGTTCAATTTCATGTCAAAATTTCTCCAAAAAACCGACGTCTTTTCTGATACATACGTAGAGTATACCAAAGTGGTGGAGGGTATCATATAGTCGGCCCAGTCCGACGTTACTACTTTTTAGATAATCTAACAACCCAAACGAACATAAAATCACGAAATTATAAAATAACGGTTATCTTTGTTTTTATCAGACCTCGTATGTTTTGGCGCCATCTAAATATCTTAAATATGGTGATTTCTATCGGATTTATATAAAAAAGTATACAACTGTATTAAATTAACCTCCAGATTCTATCCATATCCATGCATAACTAAAATTTCACATTTGACTCGTAACAAAAGTTTAATAAACTCATACGGCTGAGGCATATGTGTTAACTATGTCATTGCAAATTACCAAATAGCTATTTGAACCCTGTACAGAAAATAAGGAAAGAAACCACAACACTTCTGCCGTTAGTTGTTTAGTTAAGGGCCAACTGGTGTTAACAACAACATTCAACCACAAGTCATAGCAAGAAAATTCAATGCAACAAAGACACTAACATTCATGTTGGCCCGGTTGTGTCCTTTTGGGTTTTTTGTTTAGCAAAGACCCCAGCTACAAAATGGCTAACAGAAAACAAAACACCAAACAACAGTCATTGCCGAAACTTTACAATTTTGACCTCTCTGTTAACACAATGCACAAGGGGCCAAACAGTTGCAACTAAGTACAACAGCAGCAGCAGCAACGGCAACATCAGCGGGAGTTTGAGAACAAACAAAGAGACACACACATACATACATATACACGGTACACAACTCGGTACAATCCACAGTTTCCGGTAAGAAAAAGTTTTCCTTTTTCTTAGCCACTACCACCAGCACTACTAGCAACAACAAACTAACATTTTGCTGACATGCCAAGCTCATTTAATGGAGGTGAAGGATAAGGAAATCTTTTAGATGGTCCGAACCAAATAAAAAAATTCCGCCCTAGCTGAACTATGCATATTTCTAAAGGACATCATTTAAAATGTCACAGTAAGAGTTCTACACAAGCTGTTAGCCCCATGTTGCCAACTTACCAACCTAACACCAAGGCTGTTGCTTGCCTTTGATAAACATGAATTGGTCATTGGTCGCCTGGTTGGTTACTGGTCGGGGGTTGTAAAGTTTTTGTTTTTTTCGCCAGCCGACAACGCTTTGTAGTGGCTGATTGCTGTTGTTGCAGCAGCAACTATAGCTGTAAACGACATCAACAATTTGCTTGCTTTTGTGTATTGCAATTTTTTAACATAAACATACAAATTTAATTGACAATGGACAATGACACACAAAAGGCCCACAATGGAGGACGAAGAAAAAGAATTTAAGGTTCACAATGACTAAATTCGGTGTCAACAGGACAATTATATGGGTATAGTGGGGATGAGGAATTTAAAAGGTGTAAAATACTTTATTTCATAAATTTCCACTTTCACACCACACCAAAAACGGAAAAAATACCCTCCTTGATTTAATGGCTACAAATTTATTACATCTCACCATTTGAAAGTTAAGTTAACAAATCCTGCCAACACTCCACTTCAAACGCACACACACACAACTTAAGCCGAGTATGTAAATCATTTGACAACTGGCTAACAGGAAACAGAAACATAGCATAGGCAAATAATCTATGGCAGGACATAATTCAGCAATGAACAAGGAACGCAAAAAAATACAAAATTCCACACCAGTGCAACACATTTGTCGGACATTCATAAACATGATTATGAAGTGCATTATGACATTGACGAGGGGACATTGGTTAACCAGAAAACCTACAACTGTCATAACAATGTGAACATGCAAACTTTTAGACTTTTAGAAACATTTTCAAAGTGTGAAAATGAATATTTTACAATATTTATGTATGTATGTGTAAAGTGAAATATTGCAGAAAAAACAAGCACACACCAGATACACTATGTACAGATATGAAATAAAGCGAAAATCACCTTGTTTAAACAGTGTTGCTAATTTTGCATTCCTTCATTGTTAAGTCCCCTTCAAATTAAATACATGAAACCTTTGGATGAATGAGGAATTTTCAAATAATGCTCAAGGAAACACAGCGATTACTAAGTTGCCTTACCATCGGAAG
Organism: Musca vetustissima; assembly: GCF_032173495.1. Lineage (NCBI taxonomy): Eukaryota > Metazoa > Arthropoda > Insecta > Diptera > Muscidae > Musca > Musca vetustissima. Next base: position 61,644 of record NW_026885975.1, read on the forward strand.
AAAACATAAAAAAATCTCCAATTTCACTGAAATTTCAGTTTTGTAAAGAAAGGAAGGATCAAACGCATCCTTGCAAATCTCGTCTCAAAAACACAATTTTCAAATAGAGTGAGTGAGTGAATGTCCCAAATCGCATTGAAAGCTCTATTTTCACCTGTAAATCTAGACCTCTGAAAGTTCTAAATATTATAGGTTGAGGACGAAATAAACTGTACCTCCCTAATGTCGATGGTTTTGTGAGTATTAATTATACCTTACACAACTATGTTGTCAGGGCATTATAGCTTTGTGCAGCCCCAAAAGTTTGTAACGCCGCGAAATATTGGTCCTAGACCCACCTTTAAGTATACCGATCGTCATATCTCGACTAGCTGAGTCGATCTAGACATGTGTGTCCGTCCGTCCGTCTGTCCATTATATTTTGTAAACACGATACAGGCCACAGTTGTGGACCAATCTTCACGAAATTGTGCATGTAAGATGGGTTCTGGCCAATGAAGACCCCTATTGTTTTTGGTAAAGATCAGTTAATATTTAGGGGATGAAATGGACCAACAACTTTATTTTTGTCGGTTTTTCTGGTCGCTCCAGAGGTTGCAATTATGACCCAAACCCCGCGAATTTTTGCACGGAGAAGGGGATCGGGCCAGAGAATAAGTATGCCTGTTTTGATAAAGATCGGTCAATATTTCAAGTGGACCCTGACTTTTGTGTGAAAAATTACAAAATTTGTATTCTATGGGGTATATATTTGCATCTGTATGTAGTATGTTCAAGACGAGTGGTTGACCTTTAAATTGATACCAATTATATTTTCTATGTACTCGGATGCGGGACTTACACATAAATATTTACAGGTTCTTACTTATTCATATATTATTTAGTAACTCATTACCACACTAGAGGGCGGAAATATAGCGCTGATCGCTTTGAAATTTTCCATGAGGTTCAAGTTTTGGTCACCGACAACGCCTATAATTTTCGGTGATGATTAGATAATAATTTTGGGATGAAGTGGACCGAAAACTTATTATTATTATTTTTTTTCGAGTCGATCTATAGGTCAAAATTGAAAGCCGAACATCACAACACAACCCACTGTGAAGGGAATCTGGACAAGTGATTAGAAGGGCTGTACTGAATATTTGTAATATTTATTGATCTATAGTCGGTTAAGAGTGTGCAAATATCGCAAAGCTCAGAATATAGAACTACAGAAAGTTATAGTTTCGTGGAAGTTGTGTAGGGTATCATATGGTCGGCCCCGCCTGACTATACTGCTCCGCACACTGGTTTCTATTAAAATAGTTATATTTGTTCCGTGTTTGGGGTTGGTTCTAAGACTCTGTTGTAATCATTTCATCTGCAGAAGATACGAAAAATCTAGAACATAAGGTTCGATAATTAACCTTATATATATATATATTCATATATATGAACTGTAACCCGCATTTAGGCCTAGCCCTGTGTGGGAGGTACCAGAAGGAGTGAATCGATATTCCCCATGTTCGAACTTGAGCTAATTTTGGAAGAAATAATAAGATGGGCAATATTTTGTAAGAAATCAACATTTTTTTGAAAGAAATTTGGTCCAAAGAAACATGGGGTCTAGACCAATAGTTAGAACCATAGAGTAACTTCGGGTAATGTGGACCACCATTTTCTTTTTTTGATATTGTGGGCGTAACAACGGTAAAAAATAAAAACAAATTGTTTTCACAGCATGGTAGATTTGTTGGCTAATTATATTCCAGGTCAAAAATTATATATATTTGTCCATAATTATTATATATATTTGTCCACCCCATTTGCTGTATTTTGAAGGTCCTTGCTTCATTATCCAACCGAGGCACCTATAATTTCGGATATCGAGTTTTCAGAGGATAGAATACCTCCTCGCATATTAAATGCGCTCTTGTTTCGAACTCGTCCTCATGAAAATGTCCTACTTTTTTATAGTGGTCCACATTACCCGACATTGAATATTTTTATTTAAAAATAATTATCGGCTTCAAAAATGAATAAAAAATTAAAAATAACCGAAAGTAATTACAGATAAACGTGTATTTTTGTTAAAGAAAACTAGAAAACAACATAACCTCTTTATATTGGAGAAAAACAAAATGTTCGACTATTTTACAAAATCGTTCGACTATTGCCCTAAAAAAATTTCAAATCACACTTTTAAAATCAGAGCTACATTTTCACCTACTAAATTTTCAACATTGCAATTATTTATTAAAAAACCAAGTTTGATGTTTGTTTTCACTAATTAGGAAAACATTTATCAAGGCGGCATTGGCATATTTCAAGCATTTTCTTAGATATGGGGGGGTGGTCCACATTTGACGCATGGTCCACATTACCAGAAGTTACTCTAATCGGTTTGTAGAAATGTCAATATAGATACACTTTTGGTAGGTTTTCGATATATTTTTATTTCAAGTACCTGTCAGTATATCTATGGTGGAGGGTATCCAAAGTTCGGGCTGGCCGAACTTAATACTTTTTCACTTGTTTAATTATTCAAATACATATATGCAAAGTTACAAGTCTTCAATATTTGCCAGCCGGTTGAAAATCGCTGAAATGTGGGGCAACTTAATAGTATCCAATTTCTAAAAACAGAATCTACATGCAAAGATGGCGGTTACAAACCAAAACACGTTTGGACATACAATCTCCAAGAGTCAGTGATAGCTCTAAAAATAAATACTATATTATTATATACAAATATTTTTTATTAAAATATATTGCCCCTTTAAATGTATGCATGCATGTATGTGTGCATGTTGTCTGCAAAAACATACATGCAAACATTCATGTGGTTTATGGTAAACCGCAATGCGAAAAATGTCAACTTGTGGCATGAAAGTGTACACAAAAAATGTTTAAAAGGCGCTACAACATTTCTACAAACTAACAAAAGTTGCACAAAAAAATATATGTACCCTTCCCTAAAAAAGTTTATAAAATTCCAAATAGGAAAATAAAACAAGAAACGGAGTATTTGACTCATCATTTCGGGATAACTTAAAAAAACACATTTGTGTGTACCAAATCTCCCAAAAGGGAAACTGAAAACAAACATGTATGTACGGGTTGGTGTGTGTGAACGTTTGTTTCAGGGCATGTTGGAAAACTTTTAGGGAATGGGTACAAACACTTCAGCCTGTTTATTTGACTTTACTGATATGACACATGATAACTTCACACTTAAACAACAACGAACAACTATTGAGACACACGCACACACACACACACTCTTCTAGGCACACTTGTTCATTTTGCAGGAGATATAGTATAGTAAGAAACTAAACAAAACGACAAGGACTTCCGTTAGAAAAAAATGTCACACTACGAGAATATCTATGTATATAGTGTCGTTGATGTTTGCATATGTGTTAGCCTGTCAAATTGTTAGACACCAAAACACTCCGACCGGAAGTACTTGTTAAGCCAGCCAACGAACCAACCAACAACAGGAGAAATCTAGACATAGCCGAATACACAAAATGACAATGACACAAAACATAACGCACCAACCATATTTCGAATTGCTTTGGCAAACCACAATTATTTCCCATGCCTACTCAATATCAGCAACAGCAAACATTTCAGCGGCAACAACAACAATGACAAATAAATGTTGCAGATGATCAAACCAAATCGTCCTCAAACATCAGACAAGCATCAACCCACAAGAAATGTTATTTGCAGGGGATTTTTTATTTAGATCCGTTTAAAGAAAACAAAAACAAGAATCAAATTCCTACAGACACTTGTCTTTTTTTTTTTTGGTAAATTTAACAATTGAATAAATGAGCATTTGGTACATTGCCAATATGTAGAGATGAGACATATTGTTTTGATGTTTTTATTTAAAACCCAGACATGCAAAAGTTTTCCAGAACTACGTATGCTAACAAGTGTAATCGAAGAAGAATAAAACTATGTGGTTTACAAAATATTTTTAGGTTGATTTGGGAATATTCAGATATCAGACTTAGATCAATAAATTAGTGTTCTGTTTGGTAAAAGGTTAAGTCATCGCCGAAAGCTGGGAAAAGGAAGGTAGGGCCTAAATCAGGTAACTAATCCTGCGGTTCAGGGTCTTATGTCTCTCATGAAAAGCTACGTCTATTCTATTGACAGAATATTGCTCATGTACAAGCAACGGTATGTAACCAAAATATGTATTCGTTCGACTTTTGTATTTCCTAGCTAATTGTAACTGGACCTGTCAGATAGTTTTCTATCTGAATTCGTTTGGAATCCAGAATCATTATCGGTTGTAGCGAATGCTACATCTAAAATAAATAATAAACGTATTAAACTCGTTATTAGAAATGCGCAATATTTTAATACGCCTAAAAGCATGCTTTAAAGTACAAATAACATTAGCGTACGTTTGCTAAGAAGCGTATACAGTCGAATTTGGTTAAGCGAAAACGAGTAATATCAGTAATTTTTTCTCTTATGCGGGATTTTCAATTAGACGGACTTCGGATAAGTGAAACTCCTTGTTCTATGATTTCTTCGTCAGTCAATACTTCATAACAATCTAATTTTTTTATCAATATCAATTAGATTTTCAATTTCACCGCTTAAAGCCTCAGGAAATTCTCAAGAAAACAGTCTGCGTTTCCAGGAATAATTCCAGCCTATCGATGTTTCGGATTGTTTCGGCACATTTGACCAAGCCGTTTGTACCATCGTCAGAGCTTCTAAGATGTCTACCTTTTTTCAATACCCCTGTCGAAGCTGTTTTGATACTATATTCGTTCGGTATTGATTCCTCGGTTCAGTGGCTGAATCGAAGAAGTCGTATTGGCCGGAAGAAAAATTATTTGTATATTATCCAAAATTGTACCATCACATATCTCATGGCACGCATCATTGTCCACAAAAAGTACAATTTTCTTTCCGATTTCTTTTAATTCAGTATCGAGATCTTTCATAATATTGGTCCATATAACAGCAGTCATCCATGCTTTAGAGTTGGCAAAATATTTTACGGGAAGTGAAGTAGATTTTTTAAAACAGCGCGGATTCTGCGATTTTCCTATGCACTAAATCTCTTTGTGGCTGACAGTAGAATTTGCCAAAAAGAGTAGTGTAAGTCTGTCCTTATGAAGTTTTCTTCCAGAAAGAATATCAGATTTATTTGCAAGATTTCCAGATGGTACTGCAGCCATTCATTTGCCGAAGAACTATTGGCGGAATTTTGTTCACCATGTAATTTTTTAAAAGGAATGTTTTCTCTTTGCCTCCACCGTTCAAGCCAAAGTTCAAATTGGTTCAAAGTTGACGTTTGCTTTTTCCAATAGCAAAGGACCTATTAAAATTGCTTTCTTCGACCTCATTTCTCTGAACCATAATAGTAGTTCTCTACTTCTTCACTGGCACCAACTCTCATTGTCCTCTTAGACATATTCTTGTTTTGTTGCACAATCCCAGCTAGTATTTGGAAGATCGTTTTTGAAAAAATCAAATTTTTAGTGAAGTGAAATAAAATTATTAAAAGGTAAGTTAATGTGATTTGATCACTAATCGACTAAATTAATTAAACTAACGAAATTCATTATAATTTATTTTCAGAAAGATTTTATTGCAAAAAACGTTGGCGTGCTCAATTTCTTGGAGCTGCAGTACGAAATGTGTTCACAGATGGCTTAGCTACGGAAGACAGCTGAAGGGAACCTGATCTTAGGCTAGCGCAAAAAATTCTTTATAGTAACGGCAATCAAAAGTAAGTTCATTTTTCAAACATATAAGATTTTTATTAAGACGGAAAATATATATTTCCTTTCAGATATTTGTCATCGGTAACGATAAAGAAGTGAACAGTACTCATCAACAAAATTTTCCACATGCAGACGGGGTAAATTATTTGTATATGTATTATCAACAATATATTTGATAACTATTATAAAATATATTAATTATACTACATTTTTTTGTTTATTTAGTTATACAAAATTAATTAATTTTTAATTATTAACATAAAATGAATAAAGGTAATTATTTTTTCTTAAATGTTTGTAATAAATAAACATTAAAATCATAACTTAATATATTTCTTTTTATTTTACATTTATACGGACACCCGAATATTTACAAATCACGTACGTAATTTGTAAAATCATATATGACTAATATGACTAATATCATGAATATATGCATGAGTTATATACGACTACAAAAAGACTCATAAATGACACAATTAAGACTAGCAATAGATTTAAAAATTACTTAAAAAAGACTCGAAATAGTGTCACAAATTAATTAAAAATAGATAAAAAGTGTTCAAAAAAAGACCCTTAAAACTATCCACAAAAAGGTTAAAAATTACTCGAATCTAATGCCGAGGAAGACCCATAAGTGATTGGTATAGAGGACCCGGGTCGCACTTTTCTCCCGACGACTGAGTCAATTACGATCAGAAAATGCGCGCATATTCAAGCATTTTAATCTTCCAGCAGTATTAAAAAAGACTCGAATATGATTAAAATTTTCGAAAAATGTTAGCTGGGATATTGGTAAGGACATCCTGTTTTGTATAAGTCTTGTAATTGTGGATGGACTACAACTGAACTGATTGAACAAATCGCTTCTGGAAAAATACCAATTTTGTTTTGAATCGTCAGGCTGGTGTCTTTTTTTTTCTTTAAAAAAGTAAAATTAATAAATAATGAAATGAATTGAGTAATGTCATGTTCTGACGGTCATTCGAACAACGTAATTCGCTCTCAGAATTACGTACATGAATTAACCCGTTCATACAACACTATTCTTAATTCATGTCATCAGAATTTTTTATTTCAAACTTTTTGTTTAATGTTTTACACCAAAATTGTAACATATTTGCGTGAATCACATATGGATCTAAATAGAAAAAAAATTCTCTTTCTCCTGACTATAATACCAACCCTATCTCTTTACTTTTAATTCATGTTTTCTATTTTTTCTGAAAATATTGTTGTTTTCAATAAATTTTTATATTTTCTCAACTCAAATGTCACATTTAAAAAATTAGAGAATTTTTGTTCGGGTTTCCCCCACTTTTGTACGCTAAATAGAACCAAGGGGAAAGAAATGCATATTGCATTATGTAGACAACAAAATTTACATTCTTCTGCATATATAAAAACTAGAATTTTGGTTACTTTTCATTCATCATTTTAAATTTTACGGAAAAAGTTTGAAACATTTAAAAATTTTTTCATGCTGTCAAAATTAGTTTATTTTCGATAAATTCTCTCAATTGCTAGAGATGGGACAAATTTCTTGGTGATTCGGAGAGTGATTCGAATTGAACAACGTACAAAAGTCGGTGTTCGCTCAGACAATTTTGTATGGGGAACTAAGTAATTACTTCATAATTAAGGGTCGAACAACGAATAGAGAGCGAACAACGCTCGTCTGTACATGGCATAAGAACTTACCTTCTCCGTAGACTTGCTGGCTTTTTATCTGTAACTGTCAATTAAACTTTTGTAGACAATCAATACAATTGATTGGAAAAATGTGTACATTTTTACGTGTTGCATAAAAGTGGATTAAATGAAATTGTCGCCAAATGATGTTTTCTTCGCCGGCGTTTGCTTGTCCGAATTCGTTTTTATTGAGTGTTAAATCCTTCCACTAAAAATTTACCATAACAAAGCACGCCATTTATGAATGTTAAGAACTATTACTGTAATTTTAAATGCCCAAGGTGGAGGGTATAAATTATGTTTTTAATATATATTTTTTTAAATGATTGGTTTAAAAATTTTATTCAAGCGTGGATGTTATTTTTTAAGCCAAACTATGGATATTTAAATATATTTTTAAACAGCCTACAAGAGTCGAGTCGATTACATTTACAACGAACTTTTTTATAGCGAACACATTTCTTGGGCCCGAAGTTGTAAGACATATTTTTAATACTTAATATTAAAACGAACTTTTTTTATTCTAAGCTGACAATCTGTTGGAAAATATGCTGATTCGAAATCTTTGAATTTATCGATTTTTTTAGTATGGTTAAGAAAATACGGAAATAAATATGCGACGCTTTCTTTTTCAAATTCTTTTAAATGATTGTCAAATACCAGTAGATTCATCTGATAATAGTTTCGACTTTAAAAATTACTAAAAACATTGCACATACAATACATAAAAATGATCAATATTAAAAAGCATGTAATTTGCGAATTCGTTGAAATCGGTTGTTGCACATGCGGGTTTCGTATAAACCGAATCAATCTCTTCCAATTATTATGCAATTTTCGATTTTTCATGGACCACCCCCCATATCGATGGACCAGAAAATGCTCGAAATATGTCAATGCCGCCTTGATAAATGTTTTCGTAATCATTGAAAACAAACTTTAAACTTGGTTTTTAATAAATAATTGCAATGTTGAAAATGTAGTAGTAGAAAATGTAGCTCTGATTGTAAAAATGTGATTTGAAAATTTTTTAGCACAATAGTCGGACGTTTTTGCAATATAGTCGAACACTTGGTTTTTGACGAATATAAAGAAGTTATTTGGTTTTCTTGTTTTCTTTAACAAAAATATACGTTTAGCAGTAATTACAATCGTTGATTTTTAATTTTTATTCATTTTTGAAGCCGATAATTATTTTTAAATAAAAATATTCAATGTCGGCTAATGTGGACCACTATAAAAAAGTGGGATATTTTCATGAGGACGAGTTCGAAACATGCGTGGTGGTATTCTATCCTCTGAAAACTCGATATGCGAAATTACAGGTGTGTTATGATTTACATAATCTGTTTTTGGAAATTTCGGTATAGTCCACATTTTGGTATGTTCCCTATATTTTCATTTCTAGTACCTGTCAGTATATCTATGGTGGAGGGTATCTAAAGTTCGGCCCGGCCGAACTTAACGTTTTTTCACTTGTTAATATTAAAATAGTTATCTTTTATATTGAAATAGTTTTCTGATTTGTTCCGCGTTTTGGGTTTGGTTCTAAGACTCTGTTCAACTGCG